>NC_052118.1:8089408-8112281 GCF_012273895.1 Zerene cesonia | reverse complement strand
TAATAACATTATGGCGAATGCTCCGACACGAATTGGGCCAGCTTGCACCGGGAAATATACCATGACACTTTTTTTTCATGTCATCGTCAATAATGGAGCTGGTGGATCGCCTGATGATAAGCGCTACCACATTTGGAAAGGCGTAAGGTCGATTACAAACCTTATGCCTCTACAACTCGACCTGGCAAAATTGGTGCCGCAGCGTGCTCAACCACCACATACCAAAACTGGCATGAATATACACGTAAAAGTATATAATAAACAATATACATATGAAACAACAAGTAACCAGGACATTAAGAGTCAAATTAGGGGCTAAATTTTATTTAAATAAAATTAGAGAGCTATCCCTATTGCCACTTTTTCTAAAATCCACGTTTATAGACCACGCCGGCGAAACCGGGGCGAAAAGCCAGTTTATAATAAATAGATTCATTTTCAATTCCGATTCCGGCCGATCGAATATTCGCATACAAATGGGAAATCATACGTCAAGTCCGTATGATGCGAGCGGTACCCGTGACCTCATTGACCGTTACTCGACCTTAAATATTTAAACGAAATCTTGGTAGCCCGTGTCGTCATATTAATGTTTCCGAACTACATATATAAAGCTTCCCATGTATTCCTAAATCGATTGATGTTGTTTTCGTCGTTGGGCTTTGCGTCTTTTAAAAATGATTTATTGTGCGTTATCTGTGAAATGTTTTTGGTATTCAAATGATATAATACGGGAGCGGCATACTCTTAGCAAGTTTGCAGAAGAGCTTCTGCCTGCAAATGCTCTGTGCGAGGAATCGTTACAAGATCTGCAGCCTACGGAAAGATTCTCGTGCCTTTGAGTATTCCATTAAAAAGTCATAAATATTGTGTAAATTTATTTTTATTTCAAGATCGAATTTCTCGTTATTTCTATAATAAGGTCGACAAAAACAATGTATTCAAAATCATCTATTCTTTTGAAGATCATATTTTTATTTGCTTATTTGCATGTATTGTTGCTTATTTGCCTTATGTTCCGAAATACGATTTTTCTATTTAAAAACTCTGGAGACATAGTTATATTTAAATGCAGCTTTAATCATTGTAAAACTTATAATTCGATCGATTTTCGACACCAACGCTCTGTTTCAATTTTTAAACAAACACAGCATTGAAATGCAAAATTATCGAAATGTTCTAACATCTTTTACATCTACACAATAGCCGATTTATCGGATTTGAATAAAGCATTGAGTAGACGGCGTAAAGAAATTTACTATTGTTATCCCAGAACATTTATAATTTTGCCATAATAAATATGTTCATCTATATTAATGCCCCTGCTTATAATATATTTTTTGATATATCCAAATTTCTCTCCAAGTAAGAGTAGTTATCTATACATTAATAGTGAATATAGGTAATAAATAAACATAGAATGTATGCAAATGCTTGAAAATCTTCTATTCTAAATGGATATTTAGACGAAAGCTATCTGATATTATAATACCGATCCCTGAATTATGTTTTGTCCGAAATTTGGAGGTAATCTGTATTTAAATATATATTCGGTACAATCGCACACACTTTATTTCAAAAGAACTTCCAGTCGCAACGGGAGCATAAGATGCAAATTGTATCCATATTTTACCTCAGTATTAACTCGTTAAAACCGTCCAAGTTATAAAGTCTGCCAGCGGGTACACAATTGAAAAAATGCCGAGAAGCGCTGTTCATAATATAAATTTCCGCTACTTGAATAAACATACGACTATAGACAGTTGGTCTGTAAAATAAAATCTGAAACGAGATTTTCTTTTAAAAGCGCTAAACAGTCGTCAAAGAAGTATAAATAGCTAAAATAATAAGTAAAACTGATAATTGATCGGATAATTGACAATTTTTTTTTCATAATCATTATGACTCAACTTATTTTGTTATCACTTAATGAACTCTTGACTGTCCGTATCTGGGCGAAATCAGATTACTTATTTTTAGTACAATTGTTAAGCTTAAAATGTGTTATGATTTCAAAATAAAAATATAACGCAATTTAAATATACGTTAATGTTATATTTATTGTATTTTATTTGCATGAATGTTATACGAAATATGCGGGCTCTATCTATAAAATTAAAAACAAAAATTTTAACGAAACGGTACGGTAACGCATTGCATGTTTGAAAAATATAAACTAGTTAGAATTAAAACTTTAATGAACACATAAAAATGAATTTTTAATTAACACAAAAATGTCCTGCGGCAATAGGTGCAATGTTTTTATAAGTCTTTATTTTTTTTATTTTACAATTCAGGGACAGAGTTTTATATTCCTAACATTTTGTTAAGTGGCAACATTTTATCGTAAGCAATTCGACTTCTCATTGTCATTTGATACTTGATACTTATATCGTGAGCCATTATTTATATTATTTTTTTAAACGACGTTCCCAAAAAACTCAATTCAAAAGTTTTTTTTTATTTTGTTACTATAATATAATCATTTATTCGATAATTCGGGTTTTGCAACCTATTGGCGTGAGCCGTGATTCTTTTTTTTCCATTTGGTCCCATTTTAGACTCTCGAGTTGTTTTTCTCCCTAGAAACGGCGGTGTCCTTTTTAGTAGAAAAGATTTACTAATGAGCTGTCTCATGTTATCTATATACCAAATGTAACTTTTCTTTCATATTGTATCATTACGAGATTACATACCTTGCTCATTTGAGGTTCGTTTGTAAAAATATTAGTTTCCCATTTATAACTAAAACTAAGCTTTTACAAAAAATGCTATAGTTTAAGAACCTATCTGCTACAAATACAAATATTTCCGTATTATTAAATATTTACTACAATTAACTCAGTACAATGTTTAAATAAAAGTTATCTTAATATTTAAAGCTTAGGAGGCTGATCTCTCGCCGCGAATACGGTTTGTCAAATAATCGTGATAATGCGTTTTCTTTACCACAATAATTGCACATCATCCACATATCCTATTAGATATATACAATGACCATAGATATTTTATTAAGTTACGTGTGTGATATGGAATACATTTTAAAACAATTGACTGACTGATTATCAGTTAATCACACAACAATGAACAAGCGAATTTGGATAGCACTTTACATCATACCTGGGCAGATGGTTAATGTATTCTACACTCTTATATATGCGGCTCTTACGCTATGTTGATACTCAATACACGATACGCGTTGACCTTCTAACAACAACTTGATAACTCAGTCCACTCCAACCGCCCGCGAAACGCACACGTACAAAATGGCCGAAACAGACACATTTAGTTTTTGGGACGAACTAACGAGTCCCCTTAACCTAGTGCTCGTATTTTTCATTTTATACCTTCTATACAAGATAATAAAGTCGCATTTCGAAACGGTGGAGCCTGTGAGCATTCCGCGGCCTATGCCCAAGTTACGGCAAGACATGACAGTTGCTGAACTAAAAAAATACGATGGCACCAACGAAGAAGGACGAGTGCTATTGGCTGTTAATGGAATAATATTCGACGTGACTAAGGGAAAACGATTTTATGGACCAGGTGCGTAAATACAGAACCTAATGAACTTAAATACTAAATTTATTTATTACACATACAAATTTATACATACGATGATAAAAATGTAATTGCCTCGTTAATGCAAAATTTTGCACTCATTCTTACGTCACAAAATAACAACAGTTACTGCGCAAAAGCAGCTCACCTACTATGCGTACAAAAAAATGTTATTCATTTTCAAACCAATCTATATACGCTCTCATTGTTAGTCCCCTACTAATTCCTATGCTCTAGGGAGTAATGACTTCACAGTATGGGGAGTTAGAATAGTACTAAATGCTTTGTAATTGCCGCTTACCTTGCAAGTCACATGCAACATCAGATAAGTACTTGTTGGTAAAACTCACTGAGACACATTATTCCTCTCTTGTATTTAGCTCATTTAAACTCTACATGATGTGGAGTTTACAAAGTTTTGGTTATGGTTAATACTTGTCATATATTAATACATATATATGTTTCATAGTATGCGTATATATACGCTCTCATTGTAGACCTATATTTTTCTAACCTATAATACAAATTCTTTACCCGGTCGCTTGAAATTGACAATGACAGCTAAAATTCTATGTATGTTAATTATAGTAAATATTTCATATTTATCAAAATACGTGTAGTCGTTATTATAGTATTTATAGAAATAATAATTTATATTTAACTATATATTAGTAATGCTTATCAGTCAATCATTTCGCTTTAAGTGTAAATTAGTATGGCTCAATTAACAATTAATGAAGCTGTTTAATTAAGATCAACTAATTTCCTATTGTTCCTACGGAGATCATTACGTCATCAATTCATCACCTGATTGTATCATAGACCTGATTGGTCGTGATTGTTTTGTAGGGACCCCTCCTGGTCTTCGTATGTTTTATATGAACATTGGTTTGTGCTAAATGCTTATCTAGACTCTAATCAATTCAAGATCTTTGCTATTTTATCCGGTTAGATAAATCTTTTATACATGTAAGAGTTACAAATATCTAGATGGATGAATATTCTGAACTTATTACTTATTTCTTATATCAACAATTGATTTTAAACACCACCAATATTATAAACGCAGAAATGTGTTTGTCCCGTTACAAAGATATTATGATACAATTTTTATAGTTAGGAGATTAGAGAATGACATAGGCCTCTTTTTACCGCGGTGAAATACATCACTCCCCTGGGAATTTCGTTTGACTTCTTGACGAAGTCATAAGCAATATCTTACCACTAGATGGCGTGATGTACCGCATACAATCAAATATGTATTCTTCTACATAGCAATATGTGCAATTACACATGTGTGAAGTCGATTATTAATAATAATATATATTCATTTAATCGAGCAACTATGAAGACTCATTTTGTTAGTAACAATATGCTTAAAAACTATGTTAGTACATTAAATTAGACTTATCCTATTCTATATCATTGATGCAAATAATTTACAACAACGGTTTAAAAAAATTAAGCATTTCATGATGGTCAAATATTATATTAATATTATTTATTGAAACAAATCAAAATCTTCATAATTCTAACCAATTAATTTTGTTCGTTTTTAAATATATTTGCTGGAAACATTACCATGCTAATTACTTTTTAATTTACTTGGGAAGTAGGATAATTGTATTTATATTAACTCAGTTAAACCCTTTGACAGTTTTAAGCTTAGATGTGTAACAAATTCAGTCTAACTAATACATTTGACTAATTATATGGTCACACCTTTTAAGTATAATTATTTACTATTAATTGTGTAATTTTATGTTTAAATGTTTCATCACGTTTAGTCATAAATTCTATTTTGAACTTAGTAATGATATAAGAGATAAGATAATATACTTATTGATAATGCATTAAATCATGAATTGGCAATTGAACTTCTATTTATATTACTGATAGCGATTGTTTTCGTTTGTAACAGACAAATGTTATAAGAATTAAATATGTTTTTTCATTGTCCGTTTAAACTAGTAATTCTGAAACCACGGGTTTGAATTATTTTTATTTAAGTCCATTTATCAAGGAGATCAATGTGCCTTTACACTGCTACTAATAGTATCTCAAGAGAAGAAAGAAATATAAATGTTGAAAAATAAGAAATAAATAGGTACTCTTTGTGAACAGACATACATACTATACGAAAAATACATAATAAAAAATACGAAAGTGTTTTTGTTTGTTCACGTCGCAGTGTTTGTGGTTAACATGGGTTACTATTATCGCAGTAAAACATCTCATTCTTATGGGAAGATCTAACTTTATATGCATTTTTATCTTGTAAAATAATAAATAGCTATGTAATAGATAATAAATAAAATATGTTATAAATAGAAATAGATATTCAATAGCTTGTTAAATAATAAATCAGTATTCCGAACTTTATCATCAACTGTTGAAATAGATTTTTCTTAAAAAACACAGCTGTGATAAAAATTGTTATGGAACTAGCTGGAACCTCCGGCTTCACTTGCACTTCACTCACAGAAAACATACATTTTTTTCGTCATGTCGGCAATGGAACTGGTAGGTCAAGAGCCAGTTACCATCGCCCATGAACATTCGCAAAGACGTAAGGTCGTTTAAAGACCGTAAGTCTCTAAAAATGGATATTCGACTTTAAATAGAATGGCATAATGAAAGGATTGACGTGAAGAATAAAGGAAAGGACTGGCAAGGAAAAGGAAAAGGATACGAGCCTACGGCTCTCCCATATAGCATATTAGTATGCTACTATTTGACGCCGGTTTTCTGTGGGGGTGTGTTGCCATCCCCGGTGCGAGCTGGCCCAATTCGTGCTGAAGAGTGCTCGACTTCCACATTAAAAATTTTGTTGATTCTAACATTTAAACACGATTTTTAGTATTTTGAACTATATTTCGTCGAAATATCGAAATTCGCAAGCAATGTGGTTACGTTCATGATTATAAAACAACCTTGTTGATTATTGGAGGTCAAATAATTAACAATGTGTCCTTCGAACGTTTTTTTGAAGTGAATACCTAAGTACATATCTAAAACACAAAATTTTGTGCTACGAATAACAAGTAATTAATAATCATAATATAAGATTACTACTGATTAAATTGTGATGTATCACGAGATAGACAAATATTTAATAGTATCACAAATCAAATATAAGCATTTTAATAAATATTAAACGGTCGACCAAAGTCCATGTAAAAATTCATCATAAAGAACGAATATAAAGACAAAAAAACCATGATTATGTCATATGTATTTGTTATTTAAAACTAAAGTGTACGTTGTTTATCATGCTAATAACCGACGCCTTTTCATTCGATTTTTTCCCACTTTAATCGGACAAATTAAATTCAAGGGTTGTCATAAGTACACACATTACACTGCGTCCTCTCATACCTACACACCGAATGAGATACGTCCACAAACCCTTGTTTTCTGCTTTTAAAATTGTTTATATAATGCATGCCTATTTATTAAGTGATTTGTTTTTTATTACTTATATTTGTTATATACATTATATAAATTATAAGTTAACTAGCTGAGTAAAATCATCTACCTGTGGAAGAGTATGGGCACAGGCTCTTAAAAAACAGTTTATAACTATATTAGGAAACTGGGACAATATGTAATTTGTAATTTGTAACAATAAAATAAATAAATTTGTTGTGTATACTGATACTAGATCTTTGCAATAGAGTAAATAATAAACAACATAATTATTAGACCGTACAGTTTTATTTAACGCAAATTAACATAACGTAGTATGATGAAGTTTGAACCTTGGTGAACTAACAAACAAACCAGTTTCGTCTAAATTTATTATACGTTATCTCCATAATTACCTATTCCAAAATTTCCATATAACAATGCCGCAATTCGTTAAAAATGAAATAATTTATAATATTACAATTAATCAAAAAAATACTTTAAAATTATAAACCTTCGCTTAACCGTAATAATTATTTTTTTTTGATTTATAATTAAGTTTTTTTGTTTTGATTTGTTCTGCATAGTTATCCATAAACAAAAACTTTAAGACTTGTACTTAAGTAAGAATTATGATAATATTAAATGAGTTAAATATAATACATAACGGTAATTATACGGCATGTGACATCTGCCAACCCGCACTTGGCCAGCGTGGTGGATTATGGCCTGAACCCTCATAGGAGGCCTGAGTCCCAGCAGTGGGAACATATATGGGCTGATGATGATGATGATACGTCTGCTAAGGATTTTTATATTTTACGTATTATTTTAATGCAAGCTAAATTAAAAAAATATGCTGACATTGACGACCTCGATTATGAAGGACATAATTGCTTTTTTATTAGCACAGATACTTATCTCTCGTAAATTATATTCAAATAAGATTTCCTTCTTATCTTTAGCCTACCCATTGCAATAGTAATTTAATTATTATTACGGAAAGAAACTTATATTTAAAGCTGAAAACAAATGTGATGCCATTTCATATCAAGTGCATTTTAAAATAATGTAAACAACAATAGGTAGGCATTATATTTTGAATTAAATTTTTTATAAGCCCAAGATTTTAGTCTATATAGCTTTCCGTCAGCAACTTCTCTGTAGTGGAAGTAAAAGATGATTGCTAGGGTTTTAGTAGTTAATAGATAGTAGGAGCAGCTCTTAGTTTCCCTTTTCGTGGAATTTCCGTGATCAAAACTATCCTTTCTCGGATATCGTAGCTCTCTACAAAATAGCTGATCAGTTTAGTAGTTTAGATGTGAAAAGGAGCCAGATAGACAAGCAGCTATTTTCGCATTTTTAATATTAATATTTGTAGCGATTAAAAGAGGTGTACAAAATTACACCTCTTTTAACCCAATAAAAAGTCATGCAGTCTATTTAAGAATCATTTAAAATATCCATAACTCTATAGGCATGTATAAAATTGTTTACCACTTTTCCCCTTCATAAATAGCAACACCAAATTTTAAATAACAATAAATATTCAACCACACACATGACTATTTTAGAATAGATCATTTATATATTACTCTCACACTATAAGATAGAGCATTACAACATGAAATCACAATATTGCAAGCAGCCGTCTCTCTCGCACGGCCTCGTACAAGGGGTCAAAGTCGAATTTTTATGAACCAATGCATACTGATTATTTTCGGTACAACGTTATAGCTAACTAGTAGATTTTGTCATGCTTAATGCAGCTGGTGAAATAGCGTTCAATGCCCTTATAGGACTGGATAATAGATGTTGAACGGTAAAAACTGACGTTAATGCAGTCGAAATTTACTTGAATTGTCGGAATAGAAAGTGTTACATTAAGAGCAGTCGTTGACACCAATTTTCTAACCATAGCTGGTAGAGAGTCGTGTAACAATAATAGCATTAATATTATGTAGGCTTTACAAATTTTCTCTGTATAATATACGTGTCTTTTATATCTGTATGGTTATACCTCACGTTATTTTGTATTGGTCAAGTCAAAGTATATCGATATGATTTGTTTTAATTTATAACTTTTGTGCCTTTGTGTAATGTGTTGAAAATATGAAAGAATTTAACACTTTATGTGCAAAAAATTCCTATAACAATACTTAAAAATGAAAATTTTCAGTAAAATAGATAAAAAATAAATTTTGAAACTAAACACCATGATACTTATTTGATACTTTAATGATGTAGATAAATGAAACGTATAAAATTGAATTCCAGGAGGTCCATACGCAGCGTTCGCAGGCAAAGACGCGACGCGAGGCCTGGCCACGGGGGAAGTAGCCACCTCCGATAAGGAATATGATGACGTCAGCGACCTCACTCCCGATGAGGTTGCATCTGCTAAAGAATGGGAGGATCAGTTCAGGGGTAAGTTGTTTATTATTATATCTTGTTGTATATTATATTTACATTTTATTAGTAGTTTTTGCCAACGGCTTCGCAAGCGTTATATTCGGAGTAGTTTTATAGATGTTATTATATATAAGCATATAGATAGAGATAGAGTGTATCAATAGGAAGCTATTGATGCACTCTATCTATTAAAAAAAACCGGTATCAAAATCCGATGCGTAGTTTTAAATATTTAAGCATACAAAGGGACATAGGGACAGAAAAAGCGACTTTGTTGTATACTATGGAGTGATAAGGTTTTAGACTAGAAATATCTTTCGATATTTTAAAATGGTACGAAATGAAATAAATTTTCTATCAAACACAAAAGTAGTACCAATAAACAAACTATAGTCGACTTAAGAAACTCGACGTTCCGTTCGAACGTCGGTAAAAAATTATAAAGCTAATAATATAAAGCTAAATCTATCTTTATATATTATTACTAGCTCTACCCGGCAAACGCTGTTCTGCCTTGCTTGGGGATGAAAAATACATGTTGGCCGATTCTCATAGATACCGGATAAGCACAAAAAATTTCATCAAAATCGGTCAAGCCGTTTTGGAGGAGTATGGCAACGAAAACTATGACATGAGAATTTTATATATTAGATTATAAATGTGTCATAGGGCTGGTATATGAGTTTTATTTTTTCCCTCATATAGTGAGTAACATTTGATAATCCATAAAAACTTCTTATCATGTACGTGCTTCGCGATATATCAGTTATCAACTGATAATTCTGACGGAATTTATACAAATAACTATGATAGTTAATAAAAATTTTATATCAATTTCCGCGAATTCATTTTCTTATAAAACATTAGTGGGTGAACCTGACTTTGCCCGTGGTACCTACATAGCTCTCACTAAGAGCACTGCACTCAGAGATCACGTGCGTAGTGAAAAATTTTCGATATAGGTCTGGATGTTTTTTTAAATCAGCACGTTTAAACAAACACAATAACAAATTTGTCAGTTATGTATTTTTAATATAGAATACAGATGTTACTTTTTATTCAATATGGATCAATTTGGATATTTAAACTTCTGCCAACCATAATAATGTGAATATAATTTAAAAATCGATAGTTTTCTGCGTGTAAATAAACCGTACTATATATGTAGTAGTGTATATGGAGGCCATATCCTTTTCCGGAGGCCCATATCCTTTTCCTTCCCCTTCCCAGTCCTTTCCTTTATTCCTCTCGCCAATCCTTTCTTAATCCCTTCCCAATTTAAAGTCGGCAATCCATTTGTAGAGGCATAAGGTCTGTAATCAACTTTACGCCTTTGCAAATGTTTATGGGCGGTGGTAGCGCTTATCATCAGGCGTCCCACCAGCTCCATTGCCGACTGTGACATAAAAAAAAAAAAAAAAAAAAAAGTATATGGTATCACTCTTCTCTTTCTTTCGTTTTTTAGATTTTTATGCATGAGAAAGAAATGAATAATTTATTGTATTCTAACTAAGAGAAATTATATAGTACTGTGATTTAGCTGTTGCCCGTAGCTTCGCCCGCGGTCCTAATAAATTTTGATTTATTTAAAATTAATAAATTTAAATGATACAAACTATTATCCTCTATTTTATGCCCTTAGGGCAGAATTTATCAAAGTCCTTTCTTAGCGGATGTCAAACGTCATTACATCTATCTGCATGCCAAATTTCAGCCGGATCCGTCCATTGGTTTGGGCTGTCTGTTTATAGATCACAATGTCAGTCAAGATAAAAGCTCAATAAATTAGTATACATGTAAAAGTACAAGCCAGAAACACTAACGTTTCCTTTTGTTATCTTCAAGGAAAAGTGTTTCCCTTTACAAAATACGCATGTAATGTCTATATATATACTCTAGTTATGAAACTATTTTCCCTGACTTTTCATATAAACAAGGAAGTGTTAGCAGCAGAACACATATCATTCACATGACATATTATTATTTTTTCTATTCTTTAAAAATTTTTCATATTTATAATTAAAAAATAAGTTTTAAAACTGAAAAAAAATGCGTTTCAGAAATGTGTCTGTCTTGCGATATTTTGTAGGGGACATTTCCATTTTGTTGTGTAATGCTTTAATTTAAGTTTTTATATACTAAATGTAATAACATCGGCCCTGATTCAAAGTCAAACAAACACGAGTATATAAAATCAATTCTTTTTTACAGAAAAATACGATATCGTTGGAAAGTTACTGAAGCCCGGTGAGACGCCAACAAAATACGACGATGAGACTGAAGACAAGAAATCACAGTAGATTTAAAACATATTGTGATACGTTGGGTATTTTAATGTTGATGTTTTTGTTTTAGTTACGTATAAATATTAAATGGTTGCTTTGTATCTTGCGTGTTTTACTTAATCACATTCGTAGGTATCTTTGTTGGAAATTTACGAATTACTATTAAGTACCAAAAGTTTAGCTGTATATTATAATGTTGTTTTCATGTCAGTGTTTGTATTATATTATTATACGTGAAATAAATTAGTGTATAATTTTATTATCATTGACGTTTGTATTCATCGTAGATTCAAAAAGGTTTATTAAATACTCAATAAATGTTTTATACATTATCGCTTGAAAACCTTTTTGGTAAAAAAGTTTATAATCAGTATTGAGAACGTTAACAAAATAGGAAAAAAATATTTGAAATTCTTGTATGTAATGTATAACAAAATCCATCAACAAAGTAACGTAGTACGTAATATTGTGTTGCTATGTTAATTGATGATAATTTTGTAATCCAGTCAAAAGGTCAAGAAATTAACATCAACGATAATTGCTATGAGGGATATTATTAAACCTGTAAAAAAATATACATCGGTCTTTGTAATAATTCTCGTTCATAACGTTTTAAATTTAAATACCTATTTATTTTTACGCGTCGTTGTCAACTCGATTTCACGGCTGTCTCTCAACAATATCATTAACCTAATTAGAAAATATATCACCAAGTTACAACGAGAGTTCTCCAAACTTTACTGCGCACAATGCCTCATTTTTGTGCGACCTAACTTGACCTTTGTTATTCTAACCGTGACCGAAACTAATATAGTTAATAGGACTATACGCACCTGTACGTAGATATACAGTTAAAAGCATTACGTTTTATATCTTCGTATATCTATATAATAATGCTTAATGGTTATTTTATTATTGAGTTATTAAATATATTTATTATGTGACATAAACAAAAATCGTGTTTATTAGTGAACACAATTTAATTAAATTTTATTCAACAATATAATTCAATCAATGATTAGACTATCATAATGCAGCAAACTAATATGTATTAAGAATCTGGCTCTAGCAAGAATTTGAAGCAAAATACGAATAATTATTGTAAACAAAAAGGTCGCCGATGTTCCTAGAAAGGATGATCACCTCGAATACTATAATGGGACTATGTGATAACAGTTTCCAATCAAATAATGAGTTATATTGTGATTAAGTAGGATGCGGTGAAAATTTTGACTCCTACCCGTTTTTTATTAGCAATGCTTAATTTTCCAGTCTTCTGTAAATTCTCCACATACAACCAATCAATGTGAAATCATCGACTTATTGTGAAACGTGTCTGAAACATTTTATTGAAATTAATTTAATAACAAAATTTTTCGCCTGCTCTTTTTTCGGAGTAGATGGCTTTATGCAATATTATGGGGAACGGGATTGTACTTGATTCAGGAAAAAATAATCAAGAAGAATATTTAAGAACATTATTAAATAAGTATATTTTGTGTATTCCTCTATAATCTATATCCTACACTTATTCTCCATCGTTTTCACCTCCATTTTCACTGGTGACTCTGTAATAAATAGCCCTCGTATAATACATGAAAATATGCATACCTATTGTAGGACACAAAACTAAACTTATTTTCCACCCATTAACATTCGCATAGATTGTATCTCTACGAATGCGCTGCCGGCTTTTAAAGGGCAAGGGATTAGGAAAGGATTGACGACAAAGGAAAGAAAAAATGGACTAGGAACTTTCATGCCAGTTTTCTGCGAATGTGTAAGTGTGGTCCTTCCACGATGCGAGCTAGCCCAATTCGTGCCGAAGCGTGTTCGACTCCCACATTAAATTACATTTTTCTACGAAGTATTAGAAAACCTACAATCCATAAATAAATAAAAGACTATACTGATTACTTCATAACACGGCCTTATCGTGTACATTTTCGTTAAATCCTAAGAATAATTCCCGACCTTGCGGGAATACATACAGAACGCCGCAGCTAAGAGAAGAGCTAGCAATTTCCTAGCGATATCCGACAATAGGCACTAATCTATGGAAGGAACTTCATTTTACGCTTCGGTTCATCGTGAAATCTTTTATTAAATCTCTGTATGTCTCGTATTGTGCGAGTTAATTAGGTTTGTATTCCATATAAGCTCGAGTTACAAGTATTTTCGTTGTCGGTTTATTGAGGTTTTCCTCAGAGATCTAAAGCTATAATTGTAATGGAAGCAAACAATGACAAGATTATGAATAACAACAAGAGACATTCAGTAATATTTTTAATTTATATGTAAAGGATCATACTCAAAATCTAGTGGACTATTGTTTTTAATATTTCATCGGTACTATTATAACCCTGACAGTACTATATTTTGTTTATTCTCTGGTTTTACAGGTACAAGCTACGACAAACAGCTAGTTTTTAAATAAACAGTGCGTCGAAAATAAAAAAAGGAAAATGCACTTCTATATTAAAACGCATTTATGCTCTGTTTTCTGTCATTGTTGTGCGATCGATGGATTAATGCCGATGGATTAATATCGTTTAATATCGATCAATACCAATGCTAAACAAAAAACACACCTCTGGTTGTAGTTATACATACAAAATAAAACATGTAAGCAATAAAAACACATTTAAATTCTAAACGATACACGAACATGGATCAATACACGAACGTTCATGCGAATGATACGGGTCAAAACGCAGTTGAATAAGCAACATGCACTTAATTAAGTCGAACCGGCTGCCACGAGTCGCATAATCCTATGGACCATTTCACATAATACCAGCCGAAACGTGCGCTATTCGCATTTGCATGTTTGTTTGGCTGTAATACGATTTTTGTATCTAGTGTCCTAATGGTAATAGATTATTTTTTTATAATATAGGAGGCCTATATCTTTTTCTCTCTCTCCTATATCTTTTTCTCTCTCTATAATATAGGAGGCCTATATCTTTTTCTCTCTCGTCAATCCTTTCTTAATCCCTTTCCAACTTATAGTCGGCAATGCATTTGTAGAGGTCTGCAACCGACCACTTCAAATGTTAACGGGTGAATAGGAAATTATTAAATGATCGTGGGCAAGACATCAATAAAAAAGCAAATATTCAATTTAGTCATAATTACGATTGTTATTACGTACATTTTATTAATCCTCCTGTCATTCATGTCCTGTCATTTCATTCAAAACCTTTTTCAACGACCGCTGTTTATATGGACTTCCAACATCCAGGTGATCTTGAAGTGATCCATTTTAACGTTCCTAAACTTAGACCACGAGTAATATGTTCCTATAAAAGGAACAGCTAGAATGTTCACACGATCCGTTCCATTCCTAGAACACAGAGGGAAAAGAAGCTCAATGTTCTTTAGAAATAAAGTTTAAATTTCAACACGTTACTAAGCTTATTGAAAGTATCGTGACTATTTAAAGTATTATGTAGCATATGTATGTTTTATTTATTTTAGAACTTACACAGTTCAAATGTTCAGCAGCTCACAGTAGATATAGTAGTTTTTCGATAAACAAATATATACAATATTTGTTAAATATTGCGATTTCCAACTAAAGGCAAAAAATAATCAATGTTTTTTTTGTCTAACATCGAAAATATTTTGTGATCTCACATGCAATAGTGATCAGGGGTTTGTCATGACGTCTTATAGAAGTACTGATTTTGTGGGTAAGTGATGGCGCCAGTCGAAAATATAGCTCTGCCTTTTTCCCACACTGTTATTAGTACTGCTTTAAGACTTTACCGGTAGTTATTAGATGTCTGATCCGGTAGTAACCTAGAAAGTTATCTGGTATATTTGTAAATGGGTGGTTACATAGATTTTGGTCTTTTATTCGAATTTCCACTTTGTCATCTCGTATCTATCTCGCTCGCGTCGCCATATTGGAAAAATGTGTTACTAAAACATTTTCCTGACCACATCCGTTTTTCAAGTAATTTTACATTGAATACATGCGGACAAAACTAGATAAAGATTCCAACAACGTAAGATGAAATTTTTATACATTTATTGCAACAGTTCTTACACACAAAACAGACAAACTCAAGCTCAGTCGCATATTTTAACTAAACTCAAACTCAAACTCAAGCATTTATTTATTCAATTAGACTTCTTATGGGAGCATTTTCGAATCGTCATAAATAGTTTTAACATTTACCACCGTACCAACTAGGGTGCAGAATTTGTTTAATTAGGTACAAGAAGAAGAATTAAGACCTGTATACACGAGATCTAATTACTTTATCAGAGTGCAAGCCCAGCAGCCGCGTTTTGGTAACATTTTACACGATAATATTTATGATCATATTCGACCCAAATTCGTTCTAAAACATAATTAACATCCATCAATAAGAACCTACGAAATAAATGGAACGTGTTTAAAGCGGAATTGAAAATAATTAAAAACCTTCCACCATTGCCGCTTCTATTCACATCCACTCTTACTGACAGCAATTTAAATAATTATGGCGCCATGGAAAAACGAACTTGTATCATTTAAGGAACATAATTCCCTCGTACTTAATGGACTCGAAACCAAAACAAGGAGTAATTAACTTGGTTACGAAGGTACTGAATACGACACTGTTAGCCTTGTGGTTTTCACTGGCAATTTGCTTCAAGGAACCCAAGATTACAAAGTCCTTTGAAATCGGAGTGTAAGAGCCTTAAATTGACGTCAGCAGTTAAAACATTGCAGCGTGGGCGGAGGCTACGAACAATTTAATGTTTATGATAACAACTTTTTTGATGGGTAGCATTGATCAAAATTTAGTATGAATAGATATTATATTAATATAACTTTTAATACTCCGCAATTTTGATTATGCAAATAATATTATTTGGATATTATGATTTATTCATACACTTTATTTATATTTATTAAAAATGAAAAGACTTCGTCCTGGTTACAAGCGCAGACCCATTAGTGTGTATTATTTATTATTACAGAGCATTCTCTGTATGAATTTATAGTGAATAATATGACTAAATTGTGTTGTAAAGCCATTACAAGCTGCTTAATTTTTTAATCTAGAATACTCGCACTCTACCAACAATAAAAATGACATTAAATTTGAACAAACTGATTTCCTCACTACATTATATAAAGCAGTCGCTTCCCGCGTCTGTCTCTGTATATAAAGTTTTAAAACTTTACAACGGATTTTAATGTTTTTTTTTAATAGGTAGAGTGATTAGAGAAGAAGATTTGTATGTATTAAAATATCTTTTAAAACACTCCTAATTTAATACGTTCGTATCCGCGGGCAAAGCTAGTTAAAATAATAATATAACGTAAGATACTCTCAGACCCCCTCCTTGGTACAGTGGTTAACGCATGAAACGCGTAGAACGGAGAGGTCCTCGGTTCGACTCCCGGTGGGGACGCACAATAAAAAAAAAACGTCTCGGTCTGGCAGGACACAGAAAGCTGATCACCCACTTGTCCATAAAAAAAAATCGATCGACCAGTGAAACAGATGTATATCATCTGCCCCATACCCCAGTAGGGGACACGGGTCTTCACTTTTTAAGATACTCTCAGAGGCATAGCAGTGGGATATTGTTAATTTTCAATTAAAGGAAACACATACCTAAACGAAAGCTACCCTAAACATTCCTCTAGCATATTTTCTATTAATTTCCTCCACAAGCAATAATTCCAAGAGTAAGGTATTAACACGTAAACTGGAACGAATTAAAAGAGATCGTCGCACTGGCCGCCTTTGTTAGAGATGACAAATGCTCGGTCGTTATGGTGCTCCCGCAATTTTCTCAGACACACATTTGCTTAACATTTTGCATTCACGCCAACGTTTTGAGGTTTTATTAATTTCGTTATTTTATTCAGGAGCTTACGTGTGCAGGGTGCTTGTGCCGTTCTATTTCTTCAGAAATGTGCTTTGGTTTGGGAGATATAAATTTGTCTCTGAGATTTGGTGTCATATCTGATTTTTGTTATAGAGTATGAAGTCTATGCTTAAAACTGTATATGGCTTATTTATTATTTAATGTTCGATTCTCAATTAAATACATACGTATTAGACTTAAGCCAAGTCTTTTATTTGGTCACACTTTCTACAATTTATTAGATAAGACGTACTTTTTCATACCTACGTTCAAAAACGACCCTTGCGAGACCAAAGAGGAAAAACATAAAATATCACTGATTAGAGAACTTGGATTACAAAATCAATCATGTGATTATTATTGACCTTGACTAAATTTCTATCCACGAGGCGGAACAATGGGAAATTTTAGTAAATTTTGTAAGTTTATTGAAAGTTGTTCCTAATTATGTTTTGAACAATTTTACTCACTTTCAACTAGATAGTTATTAAGTACCTTCCAATGTCTAGATTGACCACTAAAAGTCGCGGGCCAAAGGTTAGTTTGTAAAACACTATTGATCTAAAACTGTTACAATCACAAGCGCAATGATCGCCCAATTAGGTCATGAAAATAATGCACATGCATTGATTACATGAATCAGCTATCGTGTTAATAACTCGGACTATAGGAACAAATAACCGATGTATTCCCATAGAGAATTTATTGATTTGCAATGAGCTCTCGCAAATTGATACAAATGATTGTTTAGAACGATAAATTGGTGAGCAGGATATATTCCAAGGCTAGTAGAAGTTTGTACAACCGATATTTAACCGCGAGATAATATATTTGGCATTCCTACTGCGGCGCCGTGCCAAATGCTAAAACGAATTTGTGCTTTACCGTTTGTATTAATATTTTTTGTTAATAATGTTAAAATGTTTAATATTTGTTGGCTAATGTTAAATTTTTTATAAAGCATTTTATGAATTTGTTCTGTTGACGTCGACGTTTAAAAAATAAGTAAAATATGTATTAAACATGGGCATACATGGTTTATATTTTTTTTTTATAAAAATATGTTTCAGTAGCTTGATTTAAGATTTATACTCCCGTTGAACCCAGTTAAATTGTAATATTATGACTAATTGCAAAATTTCATATAGCTTCATCTGTTTTAGCGTGATAGAGTAACAAACACCCACACATCTAGTGATACCTGTCATATTTTTAATATGAATACGTCGGGATGAATACTTATCTGAGAACTACATATTTTATCTGAACTTATATTATAATGAGGAAAAATTTTTGTATTAGGTTTGTAATATTTTCAAACAAAACCGAATGCTGCAGCTTCACTAAGTGACATAAGCAGTAAGCTAAGTGTATACAGCAGATTAGGATTAAATAATATTATTGAACATTACAACATTATAAATGACTCCATAACAATGTTGTCCCAGATAACAGTCATGAAAACATAAACCAGTCATTCCTCACAGCCATAATATGGCTCCAATTTGAGAAGAAAGCAACCCCATCTTGATTGATACGGATTACACAGACATAGAATAGGCACTGGGAATTGCTAAGGAACCCCCGCTGATTAATATTTTTTCATCCTAATGACATATTTGTAAGCCTATTGAGAACGCAATAAAATATACATGTGGACGTCAAATTGCCTCGGGATGACAAATAAAGATTTATGCTTCAGGGTAGTTTATATTATATCTATAATTGTGTTGAAAGATAAGTCTTACAGTAAAACGTAAGTGGAAGTGTAGATGTTAGATAATTTGCTATGCTAGACATATTTAAATATATCCTACTTATATTATAAATGCGAAAGTTTGTAAGGATGTGTGTGTTTGTTACTCTTTCACGCAAAAACTACTGAACTGGACGACTGGAATAACACATAGACAACTTTTTATCCCCATATTCTTACGGGATACGGACTTACTTATACTATATAATGTTTACCGCAAGATTTAAGTGAGTCTTGGTGCCAGACAATAATTTCGAGTACTGGAAGAGCGTTCTGTGATGAATTGCTGTGATATCTGTGAGTCTATATCCCTACTAATATTATAAATACGAAATTAACTCTGTCTTTTTTCTCTCTGTTACGCTATCACGCCTAAACCACTGAACCGATTTTAATAAAATTTGGTCTGAACTTGGAAAGGACATAAGATAATAAATGCTAGAAAGGGTTGAAATAGGGGATAAAAGTGATATAACCGAATTTCACGCGGGCGAAAAGCTATATTCATAACTTTTCAAACACCGAGAAAATTTATTCCTAACTAGTTCAAGTGATACACGTTTTCCTGTTTCCATGCGAATGATCAAACGCGCGAGGATTAACCGCCCATACGATTAAAGGTATTTTTAAAATTTTATTCACTCTGTCATTCAGTGAATATCCCAAGTATCCTTGTTCTTTCCTTCCCCGTCCTATCCTGCATAATTCCTCTCCTTATCCTCTAAAATTGTCAACCCACTTATTGAGGCTTTGCGCTTCTACAAATGGTCACTGCGCTGCTCGTCGCTTACCATCACGCCATCGACCTTTGCCAACTCTCACATAAAAAATAGTTTTCTTAGTATTTAAATTCATATATGTGTACGAGTTATACAAATAAAACCTAATCGTAGGAGGGCCCGACCTAAGATAAAAATACAAGAACAGATATTAATATTGCTAGAAGTGCCTCGAGGCACGCATGGTGCTAATTGTATTCTCCATTATCTTTCAACCTGTAATTAACTTAATCTTCTAGAACAATGTGACTGATGTTACTGTGAACTGAGCGTTTTCAATTAGAAACAAGGTTGTTGTATGATTTAAATACATATTATTAGAGTGTTTAAATATATTTCTGGCAAACCGGAAATGCATTAGCTCTTTACAGGAGCTGGTCAACCATCAATGCCACACCATCCTAACACAACAATTATGATCACCTCTTTGGTACATGGGAGAGCATTGAGGGGTACTGGATTCATTTTCCGATTTGAATTTCCAAGAAAAAAAATCGGTCTAGCAGGACGCAGAAAGCTGATCCTACTTGTCTGAGGTCCGTATTAAAAGTCCATCAGTGAAACATAAGCATCTGTGGGGTGAAACAAACCAATGCGATTTGTCGAAATCCCATTAACTGCTGAAAAAGTAACTAAGATCCATCTACATTCAACACAAACTATAGAGTTCATACACTAGCGGTCCGCCCAGGCTTTGTATTAACATAAACAAACAAACAAACAAACAAACAAACAAAAATACAAATTCTTCCTCTTTGTATTATTATTGTAGACATGAATGTTATATATATACGCTTTATTAGTGATATAAAGCTGGAATTATATAATTTGTATAGATTTTACTACATAAAATAATTTATTCACAACGTGGAATAATACACTGTATTTTAAGCGTAATATATATACGTATAACCGTACAACGATTTCAATATTTAATTATCATATCTACAACTTGTTTTAAAACACGTTTTGTATAGAAAAATGTCATAGAATGCAATTTTTAAAACCTAAGACCATTCCACTGTCAGTTACTCTAACAAGCGATTTAATCTGGGATATTTAGCATCAAATTGTATACGAACGGTTTTGTTTATGGGTACAAGTATAAAGTTTAAGCGTTCGCACTTGTCCTAATGTCCCCTGAACTACATAGGATCATCAAGCATCTTGTTTCTATAAAGTAGTGATCCAACAAAAGATTCAAATACAATCTGAAAAATATGTTAGAACGGGCAATCGAGCTGGTAGTTCACATGATGGTAAGCGATCATCACAGCCCATGAACGTTCGCAATTGTAGGGCCTGTTCGCTTTTAAGGCATAAGTATGAGGAAAATATTGACAACGTGAATTAAGGTGTAGGCTAGAAAAGTTGAGGCAAAGGATACGGGCCTCTGGCTCCCCCATACATCGCACAAAACACACTTCTGACACAATTCGTGTTTGAATTAAAAACAGTAATTACTATAATAGCAAGTTAAGAAACAATTTATACATGGATTTCAATCATTCATCTCGATACCGATGAATGCAAATTTAGATGTGGTTTTGATGTAATATTTCTTTAATTTACTTAAACTTCTTAATTGAACACTGGAATTTTATCGAGACATATAATAAAATAATAACAAGACCATTTCTGTGTATTCACTTGTTTTTAAAAAGAGTATTTCTATACAATACGGATGTTTTACGGACTGCAAAACAATGGTGTCAACGTGATAAATAATAAATTATTTACATATTTTTCTATAATGTACACAAACCTAGTATAATAACAGAGCTTCATAATTTATTCAATCTTAGAAGATAACTTAAATGTTAGCAATTAATACAAATATTGTCACAATGTACATAAATAAATACATTTTAATTAGGTTTTTACATAGTAAAATAATGGCCATGCCAAAATCAAACTTTAAATAGCTCTGTCCCAAACAGATTTTGCAAAACATTGCTATAAAAGCATGATTGACGGACAACCAACTACCAAGCCGCTTGTAACTTGTAGTAGATGGATCTCTTTACGCGTCGTCTACTCCATTATTCAAAGAAACCGTACCATAAAACCCGCGCCGGCGGTACTGAATCGTAACACGTTAGGCTTCGTTCTCAATGATACCGTCTCTTTCGTAAAATCACCTAATTTAATGCCCTACCTCGTGCTATCACCAGTTTAATTAATACGGGATTTCATGAATGAAATTGAGGAAATCCGGCCGTTAAACTGTCACAGAAATACTCGAAAATGAGTAATACTTGTCATTGTAATTTTATATATATATATGCCACTAGATGTCGTGATTGTTGAAATATCGCGTATGAAATATTTCAACAATTAGCGTTCATTATTTTGAATATGTCTAGCATAGCAATTTTAATGTAGCAGCGCTGGCTAAGTGGTCAGGTTACGGACGTCAATCGAAATGTCGGGGCTTTGAGACCAGACGACTGTGCAAAAAATATAATTTATTAAATTCATCGAATACTGCTGGAAATAGTGAAGGGAAACATCGCGAGGAAACCGGGGGTATGTCCAGGAATAAAAAGTTTGACCATATGTGACATCTGCGACCCCGCACTTGGCCAGCTTGATTAATTATAGCCTGCACTCTTTTAAGAAGCCTATGTACAGCGGGAACCAATATATGCGGTGATGAATTTTAATATCTCAATACTATAAACTAATTTATAAATTCACAATATATGAGAATAAATGTTACTTTTTCACATAAAAATTATAAATTCCCACCGCTATACTATCGAACGAAGTCCAGGTCAATGGCTCATCTTAAA
>NC_052118.1:8013090-8088408 GCF_012273895.1 Zerene cesonia | reverse complement strand
TAAATGTTACTTTTTCACATAAAAATTATAAATTCCCACCGCTATACTATCGAACGAAGTCCAGGTCAATGGCTCATCTTAAACTGATATACAAGATAGCGTAAATAAAGTATTCAAACCAGAATTTTTAACGAGTTAAAATGCATGCAAAACAACTGCTCTCGAAACTTTACTCTTGTTTCTTATGAAACTTCACTATGCAAGTTTTAATTGCAAATGATTTTCCTGTCTTGGATATTTAAACGAGTTTCAATGAATACTTAATAGGTTTAGAAGCAATGCAAGTAAATACTTGTAAGTGACATGTAACTGTTTATTATAATTGTATCTATAATCATTTTTATAATTGTGTACATAAATCTGTCAAAAAATTTTGAAAAATTTTTTTAAATACATGTATGATCATCATCATCAGCCCATATATGTTTCCACTGCTGGGACGCAGGCCTCTTATGAGAGTTCAGGCCATAATCCATCACGCTGATCAAGTGCGGGTTGGCAGATGTCACATGTCGTAGAACTTTTGATTCTTGGACATGCCGGTTTCCTCACGATGTTTTTCCTTCACCATTTGACCCGTGGTGATGTTATCTACATGCGCAGATAAAATGAAATGGCAATTTTTTCTTGAATGCTCGCCTGGACTCGAACCCAGACTTATCGATTATAAGTCCGAGGTCCTCGCCATTGAGCCAGAACTGCTCTTGAATGATCAATACGACTAAAATTAATTAAATTATTGTTAGCCAGGTCTATAACAAACATAGCAAGGGTAAAAACTTTTCCGATATGTTGAGTATTATTCATAGTCTTACATGCTTCCCCGTTCAAATAATATTTGTACAAACTGTTAGAAAAGCATTTATACTGAAAATTCTAAGAATATGCATTTTATCAGTTGGGGCGAAGTTGAAGCATGATTTCGAGAATATAACAGAACAGTTTCTGAATATGAACGCTATAAAATGTAAGCTCATAGAAAATGTTCAACTATTTTAAATATTAAATTACCTGCGTATAAAGCTACTGATACTCTGTAGAAAACGCTTTCAGTCGAGACTTATTGTCATATAAAATTACCATCCGAAAGTGAATTTAAGAGAAACGTGATTCTATGAAAAATGTTATATGTTCTATGATGTGTATTTTATAATATTACAATGTGTTGTTGTATATTCTTATCTTTTTATAGGCACATGTATGATATTTGCAAAAGTTCACTAATTAGCCAATTTAAAAAAAATATTAATTATATAAAATAATACATAGTCATTGATTAATAAACGCGAACTAAAATATTGCTAGAAACATATCTGAATAAAAGAGCTTGAAATTAACGAGCTAGCTTAGAAAATAGATCAATACCTCCACTTTCATATTTGCAATAACAATCGCCAACAGCGTATAACTGGCAAGTCAAGTACTCACAACGAAGTCGATTCTGCCCGCACCCTTAGAAGCAAAACGTAAAACTAACAAGCAAAACTGAAAACTGAATGAAATCAAAAGCCCGCTCCGGCATGTCCTACTCGATTTGAATATTTGTATGGGATATTTTTCATATCAAAATTTCTCGATAGCTCGCTCGATGGATTGCTAAAATTCGTATTAAAATGTTTTTTGCTCGTCAGCCTGGAATTCCTTTTTTGAGCGCGCTTTACAGAAATTGTGTCAGATTATTTTTATTGTATATATTCATAAATATGGTTAAACGTGAAATGCTTGTTATAAACATTTTCATTTTCACGTGAACAACAGAACAAAAACTTATTTGACCTTTTCTATATTCTGTTGACAATTTTGAACTGTGACCTATTTATTATACAATTAATTTGTTACTGATGCCCAAAAGTTTTGGATCACTTATAGCTTTGCTCAATCAATTCTACAAGATATTTCAAATTTAGTAGGAAGGTAAAGCTAGTTCTAAGCAAAGTTTAAAACTACGCAATGACCTTTCAGGTCTAAAAGTTTTTGACTGTTTCTGATAGATAAATAAAGATCAAAGCGAAGTAAATATATTAAAAGGGAAAATAATATAATGTTTAATAATTATCACCAGAGGCGCGGCGGTATTTGATTCTGTTAACAAGTAAGGTGGTCAAACGCAGTGCACCATGTTAACACTATTATTTACGAGTAATATGATTTTTATGATAGAAAACGTTTTCGCAAGAAACTAGAAAAATACCCAAAAACTAGATTATCTTCTCATAAAATATTCTTAGTCCCTCCTTAGTTATGAACAATTTTGTCGTTGACAAAATTCACTTTAGCTAAGCCATAAAGACTTCTAAATTACTTGAAAATCGAATATGCCCTGACCTATACGAAATCTAAAAAATGTTTTGTCATAGTTAGTACTATGTCGCCTATAAGTAAGTTTACTCAAGTCCATTTTACTTTTACGCAACAATTTGCATTTATTTGAAAACCAATTAAGGCATAAGCTCAAAGCAATTTAAGTATGGCATTTATCAATTTAACCTAGGATTTCTATCTAATCTTTTCTAGAAAGAAGCTTATTGAATGAATGAATTAATGAATGATACTTTAAGACATAAGAATAAGTACAAATAACAATATGTAAAATAACACACAGTAAGAGGTTTATTTTAGTAATATTAAAATATATTTTTAAACTTAAGAAAGATACTGCAATTGGTTGACATATTGTATCTTATTGAACTTAAATTGATAAATTATAAATATATATTATAATTTCAACAGAAAACCAATTTCAGTATATATTTTAAAATAAAATACATTTTGAAATTGTAAAATCCTAATTTACAATATGCAACAAAATATAATGGAAAATCTCATATTAAACATCCGAATATAATTCAGTAATTTGCAGATTATATACTCTCCTCTTGCCTCCATTATTTATAAAGGAAGAAGAATAGGAACATCAAAAATAACATTCAATTAATTTGCCTGAAATATGTCTACATATTATCCAATATTTGTCCCCCAAGACCTCAGATCATGCCTTGTCCGCACCTTCGCCCGCGTGGCCACCATAAATTTTTATGGTACAAACTCTCATCTCCTATTTTATCCTTGGAGTAGATATGATCAAAATACTATCTTAAGGGATGCCTACGTCATAGCAGCTGTCTGCATGCCAAAATTTCAGCCCGATAGGTCCAGTAGTTTGTTTGGTACAGAGCTTTAATAGATCAGACAGTCGGACATCTTTGCGTTTGAATTATTTGAATTGGTCACTATACGAATTCCGTTCAAGCCAATCATTTCACCTCTAGCTAAATTCCACCCACTTTAAAAATAAACAAATGAATAAATGCATTATTTTTATTTACAAGGAAACAACAACCGGTAAACCTTTCAGACCCAATAACCGAGTTTCATCGATATATTCATAGAAACATAAACAGTTTAGAAGCCAACCTACATTCCCAAATAATGTTTGATTTAAACAAAACCCAACCGAATAACTGATAGCACCACAAACTCCACGAATCGCGTAAAATTGTAAAAGTTAAATGTTCTGAGCCTTTCAAAGAAGCTCCGCAAACATAAACATTTGAGGAAAGTTGTTAATGAAACCGCAAGCCTTTTGTGGAACCGATCAATATTGTTTTAATGAGATATATAACTCTACGTAAATCTTTTATGTTGCTGTATTAGACCCTCTGTATCTACTTCAATGTTTATTTCTGACGTTTATAATACGACAATAGGTCTATGATTTGCTAGTTTGAACTGAATAAACTTTATGATTTATTTTACTGTTAAACAGTAGTAGTTAAAGAAGTGAAATACACAATAGCTTAATACCTAGGCATGTTGACATACAAAGCGTTCATACAAGATATAGTAAAAGTCCACCCAAATCTCTGTATGAGTGGACTTATGGCTAAGGCATATTTTGACGCTAATTAGATTATCTATGATTGAAGGTAGATACATAAATGTTCATTTTAATAATGTAAAATTGTGTGATTAACATTTCGTTAGAAATTGTTCAATCAAACAATAAAGCAAAAGACTGTTGTCCGGTCCACATAATTTGAATTAAGTCCAATACATGTTCTGATTTTATAATATTAGTTAAACATTATTTATTCAATTTGCTTTATTTATTATCTAATGTTACCAATAAATTTTAAATGCGAACAGTTAATAATTTATTTATGTAGCTTGATTACTACAATATTTAAATCCAAAAGTAATTATGTCTGTTTGCTATTCTCTTCTTCACGCTTAAATCACAGCCGATCTGAATTAAATTTGGTACAATGATAGTTTGAGACCCGATGTGGATATAAGGGTTTTTATCCCGGAAATGCTACGATAACGAGAACTATACGAAAAAATACCAGGGCCTACCTTTCTTTTGACAATTTGAAAAAAAAGTTAGATAAAACATCAATTATGAATAATACAACAATCTAAACTAAAAAAGCTTCGATACAAAAACTTAAGAAATAATTTTACTACTGGAACAGTTGTGCTAACATTGTACAGAAAAAATGTCTACCAAAGTCTATGTTAGAATCCTGCAAACATTAATATGATCAAACAAATATAAACATTATATATCTCCATATAGATAAATGAAAATAGTAGACTTAGTTATATAAATCTAACGGTAACTTAACAAATTTTCTCCCTCATACAACCACTTTAATTTAAGCAATACCCGCCAACAAATAAACAGAGTTCAGTATACGGTATTTGTATCAAGCTTATCGAAAATATCTGAAGAATACTAAAGTATCGCCATATGCCCGACGTTTAAAAATGTAGGCACTTTCTGGCTACAGTAAAATAAGCGAAGCGTGTGTTGCATGGATAGACCAATTCCATATTTGCATCTTTGTAGCAACTTCTTGTAAAATCTCCGTCAAAGAATATTTCAGAATGTTATATTGCATTATATTCATTGTTATGATAAAAATGTAAATATGTATATAAAAGAATAAAAAAAAAAAAACAAAACATGTTCAATAATTATCTTCTGCTATAACAACCCAAAAGTGTTGATTTAGGTCATTTCATAGAAAAAAAAAGAGATTATAATTTAGATTTAATAATTTGATCTTTATGTCGCGTAAAGCGTGTCGCTAGTAATTTATAATTTTTTTGATTCAATTTGTTACGTATCAAATTACAAGGAAAGTTTAATTAAATAATGTTGATTGATTATTAATTATATTAAATCATTACTTTTTATACAAACTTCTCATTACCGCTTTTTTCTTAATGTTTATTTCCGCGCGTTAAAATATATAATATATCCATAGTCTCGTTTAATTTTATATAACTACAGCAAATCTTGCAAGCACGGTGCGATGTTGTTACCTAACGATCAAATTAGTTAACCTTACACCCAAATGTATATATTATGCCACCTTTTCGGGAGCCAACCAAATGCGACGCGCAGAGCCGGTAATATTTGCAATGTAAACATCCAGTACACCTTAGAGAATACTCCTGGCATCATATAAATAGCTTAGCCCGTTGCAACTAGGAATTGTTAAGTGGTCGAAGAATTGTAGGTAACATTTCTGTTACTTAATCTATGCCAGCGCATAACGGCTGCGCGGTTCGAGAGGTTAGTAAATAGAGTACATTTGTAAAGTTATTTAAACTTGTGCCGGCGGCATGCGTTCTGGATCTGATAGAATTTGCTTTTTATTCATTCGCAAGTAAATTAAGTTTTTCCATTGCTGTCGAACTTCATGAGTGTAAGTTAAGTGGAAATGGAAATTCTGTGTTCGTTAAATTGGTTTTTATTCTTCTCGAAAGATCTTGGAATAGTGTTAGCTATAACCGTTCCTTTTTATTGGTCGCTTTTAGTTCATTAGATTAGTTTTACGTATAGAGAATACGAGGATTGAGTAAATAAATAACATTATACATATGATATTGTAGTACTGAGTACTCAAAATTTTACGAAACGCATCTTATTGATGGTTTTAGTATGAGAGCGATACAAAATGATTTATGTCAACTTTACTAATTTTCCTATATTATCAGGCAGGTTACCGAATACTTAGCGGATTAAAGATGTCCGTTGATAATAATATATAAGTAAGTTCTCGTTGATACGAGTAGTTGTTTTTCTTTATTCTAATTTAGTTGTCCGCCCGCAACTTCATCCGTGTCGTCAAAGGAAATGATAGACAGTCACAGGGGTTTACCCCGTTCAGTTGTTCCTGTGCAGTGTCCGGCATATAACCTATATTTTCACCTTAATCAGGTTTAAATTCCACCCAAATTGGTTGAGTGACAGACTAAACAGGCATTCAGACAGGCAGACATGGACCGATATAGTTACTGTACTAATTAATTTGAAAAGAGTTTAATTGCGACGGAAAATATCTTATCTCTCTATCTTGCCAAAAATAATTCATATCTTGGCCAATAATCATATAAACGGACGGATTATCTCCATCTTTCCCCTCTGTTACACTATCCATCAATTTTTAATAACGCCATGAATTAATTCCGAATCGGAAACCGATAAATGCAACGGATAAGAGTTTCTCTTTAGCCGAAATTACTTCGCGTGACAGCGACTGATTGTGATTAATAACTTTCGCATTCGATGTAATTAACTTTTGTACAAACATAGTTTTTAATGCGTTTTAAACACGCATCCTTTAGCACGTGAACTGTGAACACCTGGCAAATATAAACAAACTTTGTTGTGTTTACATTACTATTCATAATAGTAAATAGTTGTTTTTTTAACAAAACACTAAACGGCCTTTAAACTGTTAGAACTGAACAAAGACTTTTTTACAGATTCTACATGCGATTTATTATTAAATGGATCGTTCGACCTCGTGCACGTGGTCAGTAGGAGACTAAGATGTTGTCATACAAAAATCGTTGAATACTATTTATCAGATAAAAGAGTGATAATGCATAGGTAATCGCGCTTTCGCATTTACTCTAAATTACGGGACATTCCCTGTAAGCAAAATATTTTGATACATGTTATCTACAACTAGCTATGCCACGCGGTTTCAACCATATACGAGATTCGTTATCGTTATATATACCTTCCTCAATAAATGGATTATTCAACACAAAAAATACTTATTAAATTTTATTATATGAGAGAAAAAAAAACTCTTCTGCTATGTACTTATTTACGCAATTATATTGTACGATACAATTGTAAATATACAGGTTAAAATTATTAATTAACGGTTGCTTCGTAGAGATGGCTTTTAGCCATAAGGCCGCCATTTGTATACTAGTTTTAAGTTGCTTTAATAAATAAATAAATTAATCTTAATCATCCAATAAATTCGCGAAACCAAGCAAATAATTTAACATATAAATATTATATTGTTATCTGAAACGTTTCCTCCGCGCAATGTCACACACTCTTAAAGAATACGCAATTGAAACAATCCCTTCTCAGACCGAGAACAAGTTGATTTGTGCGAATGTCTCTTGAGAAATTAACAATTTCTTTTTCTGCTAGACGACAAGCAAGAACGTACGTATTTATACGATATTCGGAAGAGTAATGTTATGTTATTATTGTGTTATGTTATTTAGGTTATTTCTTTTTTTTAACCGACGCTCCCAAAAATTCCCAGAACGACCGTATTTTTTGAACATTCAACTGATCGATGTGGTGTTTGATCGGAATTGGTTTTGGTGGAATCCCTTCCCTTTCCTTTCCTTCCCTCCGTTCCCTTCTTTCACTGAACAATAAAATGGAAGTAAAAAGGTCCACACCAACTTGGATAGGTATTTTCTAAATAAGGTTTTATACAACGTTTGGGGTTACCTTTTAAAAATATCCTGAAAGCACTGTCGAAATTTGACATCTTTATCAGTATCGCATTACATTTGAATAACAGTTATTTTTATACAAGAACTATTTAAATGATTAGGTATCATTGATTCTTTAGAATTATCTAGAACATGTAAGTAGTGATTACACGAAGAAGAAATGGCTGGGGGCGAAAACAATGTTAGGTATGTGTGAGTATCGCTATAGAATAATAAGAAGAAGGTGTCGCTTAAAAGATGACAAATTGTTGTTGAAACAACAGGCTCAAAAAAAACAATTATTCATTAACTTATGTTTGACTGACTGCGCTTACGTACTATACGTATAGAATAGATTAAAATTAAACTTCTGAAAAATTTGTAGTTGTAATCTAATGAATAATAAAATGTTTTAAGATAAGAAGCGATCAAGAATGAATTGAATGTTTTATGAAATACTAGATAATGGATGGTGGGTGAATATCTGTTTCCCTATATGGGGCAAATGCATTATGCATATGTTTCACTGATTGATTTTCTTTACACATACTTATCCATAATAATTGATTGGTGATCAGCCTTCTGTATCCTGCCAAACCGAGATATTTATTAATTAATTTACCACTACCAAAGAAGCGGTGAAAGAAAAGTAACATGAATTTACGTAAAAATTAATATTTATTTCGTTGTATATGTTGGTTTTATTTCGTTGGTTACGAAATGTATGACAAAAGATTATATTTTGTTTCATGGAAAAGTCACAAATTAAACGCATCTGGACCAGAAATACGAAGAAGAGTTTTCTGAATTTATCCATACATATTTAATTTTTTTGAAATTCACCTATCAATTAACGTATATAATATTTGAAGGGAAGGAAACCTGCATACTTAACGACCTGCTCTTATCACATCTAATATGTTTGTTTGTGAAATCATAGACGGTAACTTCCATGTGAGAAAGAAACCAAAAACAATACGTTATTATTGGTAATAAAGCTCATAATTATTTTGTACGTAATCAGAATTGTTTTGCTGGTTACTACACTAGCCTAATTATTAAAGTAATTGATTGAACTAATTAAACAATGCAATCTAAACTCCCTAATTCAATTGAAAAGACATGGAATGTGTCATATAATATATAACTTTTCAATTTTCATCAGCAAGAGAGAAATAATTATATTAAATTTTATTACACCGATTTTGTTTTATCTCCAAGTCAGTCATTACATTCAATCTAATTCTTATCTTTCAAAATTATCCAGATCCCATCATCATTTTTTCTTTTATTCTAAAGGACTCGTATATAATTAAAGGAGCAATATTAAATAATAATTTAAACAATTACGTATGTATATATTATGTTTATAATTACAATTTACAGCATAGTTTTATTAATAATTACAATGAAGTTAAACTTAATAAAGCATACAATAATAACTCTTAATGATGTTCATCTCCTGCACACGCACTCGAGGCGCCAGTTGCAGGAGCCGGTGCGGAAGCCGAGCGAGATGCACACGTTGTGACACAGCAGCGCGGTGCAGATGTTCTGCCGCGCCGCGCCCACCACGTGCACGCGCATCTCCTCCCGCCCCGCGCCCGCCGCATAGCTCGCTGCGGCCCCGGCTGCGCCCATTTCTGCCTCCGCAAGGTCTGGATGACATATATCATAATTTTAAAATTTTCATTTGAGCTATGTCAAAAACAATTGACTTTAGTAGATATTGTAAAGTAAAGATACAATAAGTACAATTTCAATACTACTTCATCGATGATATAACATGGAAGAAGACTAATAAATACTCGTCGATATAGGTAGATATTCGCTTACCGATCGCTTGGCTTCGCGCTGTGGTCGCTATAGCTACGAAGAAAAGAATAACAATTGTTGCCTTCATTTTGTTTAACTTGGTGATAGTTCGAGAAATGTATCTGGACTGTAGCTTTTCCTAACGAAAATTCAGTATTTATATTGCTAAATTAGGGTCACTTTACCTTCAGTTTATAATCTTATCATTTTGCCCTCAATCTTTTTAAACTTAAATTCTTTGAGATTCCTTAGGAGAATAATTCCGCTGTCGTTATTAAAATAAACGAATGAAAAAAAATATTTTGCATATAGTCTTTCCATCTATTATAAGAATGAACAAAATAATAGGTACTTATAATGTAATTCCCTTTAAATTTTGTTCTTACAGTTTTGATTTTGGGGAAGCTTCAACTCCACAAATGTTGCTGCAAATATGATCATGATACTATTACATCATGATGTACTATTACATTGTTTGTTTCATGGAAAGTTTTATTGTACGGGGACCGAATATGGACTGATTTCGTTTTATACTGGATTAATTGAATAATCTATAAAAAAACATATTTTAATAGTATGTGTATGTTGACAGTGGCCGAAAAATCTGATAGCAAAGATCGGTTGTAAACCATATTGATTACTTCAAATTCCGTTATTTTTGGAATAAACCAAGTGTATGTGATCACTTATAAATTTCTCAATGATTGAATCTATATACAACTCTATAAAGATAGGTCTATAGTTCTTCAAGACGACTTGTTTACCTTATTTAAGTACAGGACAAACTTCCTTTGTTCCTTTTCTCCTAGCATTTTGGAAATAATCCAAGAATAAACAATTTTGTTTAATACCCATAAAAATCGATATGTACCAAAACAATTTTATCAAAAATGCATACGATAATAAAGATATCATCAGGTGCATTCGGTATTCCCCTTTATCTAATTTGAGGAATTTGATGATATTATAAGACCCGAATAATATGATGTGCTAAGTATAAACAAATAAAAATTAAGGGCAACGTGATTAAATAAGAAAGATATATTATTGACCCCGATTTTGGAATATAAATACTGCAAATTTAATATAAGAAATCATTCCAACTACATTTCTCAGTTTATTGTCACCAAAGAAAGTAAAATGAAGGCAGCAGAACTTATTATTTTCCTCGTAGCACTAGCAGCCACAGTGCAAAGTCAAGCGATCGGTAAGTAAATACCTATTAAATACCTAACCGAAGTATATTTTTCCAACAAAAACCCATAAAGGCAACATCAAATAAATCAATTATGGGTATGATTCGAATCATTCTTATCTGTAAATGAGGATGTTACACTTCAGACCTTGCGGAGGCAGAAATGGGCGCAGGCGGGGCTGCAGCGAGCTACGCGGCGGGCGCGGGGCGGGAGGAGATGCGCGTGCACGTGGTGGGCGCGGCGCGGCAGAACATCTGCACCGCGCTGCTGTGTCACAACGTGTGCATCTCGCTCGGCTTCCGCACCGGCTCCTGCAACTGGCGCCTCGAGTGTGTGTGTAGGAGATGAACACCATTAACAATACACTATAATAGTTATATAACAATAATTATTTTTATATAGGCATAAATTTTTTGTTTGGTATGAACTTTATATGGAGATTATCTTAATAAATGTATTTTTAATTTTATTTTTGTAAATTTCTTTAATGTTAAAAATCCTTTTTTGGAGTGGAGTATCTTGCATAGATAACAACGGCCTCCAGGGAAGGAGCCGTGGGTACCGACTAAAAACCCCTTTAGTGAAGCTGCCACGGGAATATCCTAGATGACACGGCAGACGTTGATCATAAACTCGCAGCTTGTCATTCTTAACAACTTTTAGACAGCCGCACGCGCTACATAACAACAGAGAAATTGGTCCAAATAATGATACATTCATTTTTTATTGTCATATGTATCGAAAGTGATAACACAAACTCCAAAGTTACAAATTCGAGTAACGTAACCCTTTAGTTATAATATTATATTATATGTTATACTATTAATATATTACTGAAACAGTAGCATGCAACTATTTTACGCTGATCTTATGTGGAGGTGTGGTACCTTCCCCGCTACGGAGGGAATTCATGCAGAAGCGTGCTCGACTCTCAAACTCAAGTGTTCTTAACATCAGCAAACCAGAAACAATATGAAGTTGTTACTCCGGTCTTTCCTCTAAGGTACGCACAATTTCGTGCAGCCAGCTCCCGCCAACACCCAAGCAACAATTTAATAGCGCGTACAAGTAATTAGCATACAGTCAATACGTTTACATGTTGTACTATTATGATTTATTTCCAAGGGGTTGGTTCACATAAAAACATGACACATGAATACCACAGTAACATATAACAGCACCTGGCACATTGCTTTCTACTTCAATCACAGCTCACGCTGCGTAATAGAGAACACTCGAAGTGAATCAAATAGTATTGTTTTGCATCTAGCAACATATTATGTAACTCAAATTATAAGATCAGAGGAGAATAAAAGAAAACGAAGGCAACTTTGGGTCAAAAATTCAGTCACTATTAATAGGATACAATCAAGACAGTCTGTGCAAGGGTACATTTGCAAGTAAATACACACTTGGCGGATTCACGTTTTCAGTGTTTATTTTGTATTGTTAATGAGGAATAATATATCTTCATAAACTAATCAAGTGACCCTTAATACGCTAATTATTTTCATACGTATGTTTGCTTGTAATTGACACCTTTACACTCGATTGTGACCCTTTTTTAACTCATAGATTAAATCCAAACTTTGTACATTAAGGATCGGTGACGATACAACGATTTCGTGAGTTTATATTGGCATCATGATAAGTATCACCAGGATCACCACTATTACTTGCGTATGCTCTATATAAAAGCAAGTGAGGCATAAAGTGGATTATATTAAAGCGTAGTATTTTTTGTGTTTGATTTAACGCGAGTATTATACATTTAGAAATTAAAGACTTTTTAACGGATTTTAAACGCGATTTATTCATTTTATTATTAACAGCGAGAGGGTCACGGGGAGACGACAGAATCTTTTTTAAAAAGTCTTTTCGAAATATATTAAAGTGTTATATTTCATTGAAGCGTGTTTTTTTAGTATTTTTTTAATATTTTTATTTAGCACACGAAACAGTATCTCATTTTTCACTAATACCATAATATTTATGTCTAATAGATAACGGGGAAATACCGTGCGTGGCTGTGGATCTCATAATTACAATATTTATCATAACGAATTTATTATGTGATAAGATTGCTTTAAGTTTATATCGAATTTTATGCATTGTCTAGCCTTAGTCTAAGGTTACTGAAAGGGAAATCCCTATCCCAATAAATATCGCAGGTAAATTGGTTGATTTCAAGTAACTGATCAATAAGAAAGTTTCATAAGAATCTATTAATTACAAAGAGTTTTGTACTAAAGTAATATAAGATATTTAAATGATTTTAAAAGAATAATGTCAAATCTCGACATTTTTTTTTTATCATAGCGAATTAAAACACTTTTTAAAATAATTCAGTTAACCGAAATATATACAAACAACAACAAAGAATATAATTTAATACTAACACTATCTATAAACGCGATTTGTAATAATTGATATGTAATGTAATGATTTTGGATGTGTCTTTGTAACTCTTTCAAGCGAAAACCGCTGAGACTCTATATATAATATGTAGCAGCGATTTAGCTTATTAACAAGAATAAGGCAGACTACAGAAGTTGTTGCTTTTGCCCGCTTTCTCCCCACGGCGGAGACTTAGTATCACATGGTATAGAATCACATTAAACCATTTTGTCAAATTCTGTTTTTTAATTATTGTCTCTTTATAAATGCAAATATTAAGTATATTTTCTTGTGTTTGGTTTCACGCGAGTATTATACATTTAGAAATTAAAAACTTTTCAACGGATTTTAAACGCGATTTATTCATTATATTATTAACCCGACGTTTCGAACACTTTACAGCGAGCGTGGTCACGGGGAGACTGAGATGTTATATGTCTTGAAGGTCATACAAAAATTGTTGTTTGTGAACTACCTCCACCTATTTCTCCGCAGTTGGTATGTGGAGTATTTTTCTGGATGTTGGCAGTATTGGCTGATAGTGTCTTCTGGTCTTTTGGTATGTCTGACATGGGGTTTTAAGTTCTTAATAACAGGATCCCAGGTGTTAGAAAGTTGTAAACCATCTTCTCTATTGAAATTTGGATGTTTTTTAATTTCAATAGCCTCACGTACAAGTCTTGGAAAAAATCTATTTTCTCTGGCGAGGATTTGTGGTTGGTCGAATCGTAGGAAGTGGTTGTTGTCGAGAGTGTGTTCACATACCGCAGACTTCTTGTGACGCCTATGCTTGATATCCTTGATACTCGCTCTAAAAGTTTTTAATTTCTAAATATTAAGTGTATAAAAAATAAGTACAACTTGATTTGATTGTAAAGTTGTGTTGATCCTAATTTGGCTGTATAAATACTGAATGTCCAATAGGTAAGCAGTATTGGCATAAACATTTCTCGAAATTTGATCAAATAGAAACAATATGAAGACATCAATATTTATCATTTTCTTGGTAGCTTTATCGACCACAGTGCGAAGCCAAGCGATCGGTAAGCGAATACCGTTTAGATATGCCATAATACTTTTGATAACATTTGGCCGTGAATGATGATTGGTGAGCCACTGTTAAAACTGTATTTATTTTAATTCTTGATTGTCAGCAAAAATATATTATAGCCGGTGCGTTATTGACATAATAGCCCAAAAACATTCCAAATAAGAAGTGATTATAATTATACAATTCTCTGGGAATTTGTATGTACCTTCGCAAATTTAAGATAATGTAATATGGGCATGGCGAAACAATGTTGAAATATAAAGCATTTAAAATGTATGATTGATATCATTTCTTGTATGTACGGTGCTATAACGTATGCTTTGCTCAGTGCGCTCGATTTTCAGACCGGCATCAGCAATTCGCGCCGAGAGTGCATCTGCTACAGATGAATACCTATAAAATTGTTATCCCTACTCCACCTATTATTAATAAGTGCATAAATTGACGTTGAAAAGTAATTGGTATTAGGTTAAATTAATAAATGTATTTTAAATACGTCATCTATCAATTTTATCTTCTTTCCTATACTGTGTCTATGCATATAGCATTTTAGAGCTCCGATGTTGATTGGGTTCGAGCAGAAAGCTCCCATGGGCGCGTTACCTTATCAGACTTATTATGTTTCTTTATACTTTAAACTAACTCTCCAAAGAAGAATTAATTTTTATCTTCTGTTTCGATTTAAGCAAAAATTTCCCAGTTGCAACGCGCTCCTATATGTCTTCCAATGTCTGTAGACGTATATTCTATTGAATGAATGATTAATCACGCGACCCGCGGTTTCACTCGCGTAAGTCCGTATCCCGTATGAACATCGGGATAAAAAGTTGCTTATATATTATTCCAGTTGTCCAGCTGTCTACGTACCAAATTTCATTGCAATCGGTTCTGAAATTTTTGCGTGACAGAGCAACAAACACACACACACACACACACACACATCCTTACAAAATTTCACATTTATAATATTAGTAGGATTAATAATGTAATTAAGTTTTTATAGTAAATATTACTTGTGTAATTAATCAAAAGTATGATCATGTATCATTCTTGATAAATATATGTACAAGTGGCATTCGCAAATGATTATTTTATATAAATACGTGTTACATATTTCATATGTCATTTAAGCACCCCAGACAAAATATGAACTCGACAGCACACGAGTATTGTTGCACGAAACAAAAGTGTGGATTTGTTCTTGGTAGATTGTTTGAGAGTCCACAAGTAAAACAAAACAAAAGACCACCTGATATGAATGTGAAGAAAGCAACATTATGTAGCTCATAATCGCTCTTAATGATAGATCGTGTGAAGCCTACCGTGCCCTTTGTCTGCGATGAATATGCCTTTCATTGTAATGATGATATTGAGCGGTTGTTTAAAGTAATGATTAAGGGTCTTCTATGTAAGCTTACGTGGAGTTTATGATGACAATTAATAGTCCAATGTGCTTAGATACAAATAAATATCACAGCAATGTATAATGGTCCAGCGAGTTATGCGTAGTATTTTATGATTATTTATTGTTAATAATTTATTCTAATTTTTGTTTGAATGAAATACATATTTAAAGACCTATTATTGAATAGGTGCTTTTTAATCTTTAAGGTGTAACACGTGATTAAATTACATATTATATACAAGTTCTTATATTCACCAGTTACATGTATGGATAACCACCCCTAAAAATATTTTTTTCAAATAAAATATAGCCTATAACTTAAGCCTAAACCTGGGGAATCACCATTTTTAATGTGTAAGTGGAACACGCTTCGACCTGAAGCTTCGCTAGCACCGGCGCATTCGGAAAGGCACTGCCTCTGAGAATGTTCATGGGCGGTGGTGATAGCTTACATCAGGCGATTTATAAATTACCAGTTGCGCCCCGCGGCTTAAGCCGCGTAAGTCTGTATCCCGTAGAAATATCGGGATAAAAAGTTGCCTATATGTTATTCCAGTTCATCATTGCAATCGGTTCAGTAGTTTTTGCGTGAAAGAGTGACAAACATACACATGTGTGTATGTTTGTCACTCTTTCACGTTATATATATACACCTTACAACCTTTCGCATTTATGATATTAAAAGGATTTATAATATTAGAAGGATAGGATTAGTAGGATGAGTAAAGTTCAACTATAAAATTAGAGCTTTTGTTTTTAACCAAATTCAAAGAAGAAGGAGGTTGTCAATTCGACTGCATTTTTTACATTTTTGTGTTTGCTACCTATTTTTTTTTTTTTTTGGGTGAACCGATTTTGATGGTTCTTTTTGTTATTTTGAAAGCTGGTGCGTCTCTAGTTTTGACAATTTGAAAGCCATATAGTTTTTATTTAAAGCAATCTACCAAATTCCAACCACGATGATTTATAAAATTTCAAATTTTTAATTGAAGCACAAAATATTTGTATGTATATTAATGTATTGATATTAGGTGTGTTACAAGTAAAGAATTTGTTTACATAATATTCACTTCTTAAACTTCCTTGCTTTATTTCTTCTAGTATGAGGATTAGGGTTAATATAAAAACATAAAAGTGGGAAATACATAGTATATTTGATTAAATACAATATTATTAAGAGAATTACATTGAATATTGTTCTTTACAATGAATGAATTTGAATCAGCGTCTGCAGATACAGAGGAGCTGCGCGTTGCAGCTGCCGCGCGGGAAGCCGAGCGACTGGCACACCGCGCGGCACAGCGCCGCCGTGCAGATCCGCTGCCGCGCGCCGCCGAACACCTCCACCGCCTCCGTCACCTCGCCTGCCAACCCCCACGGACTGTACTCCTCATCTGAACATTGTGATAATGCCTTTATATTTCCAGGAAGCTTTCTGCCAAACTTGTGCAAATTAAATTCTATCACTTTTATTAACAACGGATAAGAGAATCATCCTTATAAAATTTTTCGTTGTCAATAGTAGCAATAGAAGCAGCAAATTCGCATTTGTCCCGTTATCTATCTATAACTTTCGTAAAGTATCTTTCCAAGCTCTTAGTAAAAAATACACACTTTACAATTTTTGTGACATATTTTGCCATACCCGTTATTTATTAAATTATATGTGATTTCAAATAAATCAAAATTAAAAGATAAACAATGCAAAATGTAGAAATATCTTACATACCTGCTGGAGCTGCCTGCGCTAAAGCCATGAAGGCTACAAAGAGAGCGAGGACTGTGTAGAACTTCATACTGATTCCTTGTTTGTTGCTTCGATTAGCTCCTGTTCTTAAATGAATTCTATGAACGATGATGCGCTATTTATATACAGGTACCGGTAAACTATAATCCTATCATACAATGATAATTAAGTTCTTATTGATTGTATTTAATGATAAGTACAGATTACGATTTCAGATATGGCTAGGTTCACCCCCTTCAGCTACATAAGAACGAAACTAGTATTGCAATCACTTATTGCCTAGTGACATCGAAATACATATGACACATATTGACACCAATCCAATGCAAGCTCTTGTTGATATTGCATGCTCTATCAAAGCTATAGAAATAGTTAATTGGTTCCAGTAATTCAGTATTCATACATTAAAACAGCAAAGTCCGTTTCCTGGATAAATATGATTAATAACGCTTTCATGACCCGGAACCGACCGCTGCTTTATACAAAATAAAACAAAATTTTATTGTCGCCACAACGAAATACTAAATTACGATGCCCGGTTAAAGGGTAAAATTCCCACTTAGTCTCGATTCGAGATTTGGTACCTTTAGATAGATCTTGATTTACTTATTCATCCTTTGATCTGCATCGAATGTATCCCGCCCTCGACCATGAAACTAATTTGATATTTATAGCTGCTAAGACTATTAAAACAATAATTGTAACTCAATGGATCAAAATACATTACATTAAAAATACATTATCAGCTCAAATTTATTGTCTTCGTACACGGTCATTGTTCACAAATATACAAACCTCTTTTTAGGTCTAGGAACTTAGGTGAAGTTTATGATAACATTTAATATTCCAATGTGCTTAAATACAAATAAATATCACAGCAATGTACAAAAGTCCGGCAAGCTATGCGTAGTTTTTTATCATAATTTATTGTTAATAATTTGGTCTAAATTTTGTTTGATAAAATTTGTTTTTGAAAACCTTACGTTCGTTCTTACAACGGATTATTAAAAAAGTCGAGAAACATATGAGGCAAAACTTATTCCGCCTTAGATCAGCCCACTTAGCCCGCGACTTCGCTCGCGTGGACTTCGATTTTTTGTACTTCATGAATTTTAAGGAGTATGACATTTTCAACGACTTTAGATGCTTATATCTCTACCATTGTTTATTTTAGCAAAAAGTCTTCTTTAAACCTGAAGTTAATTTTTAAATACCTGATTAATTTAGTTTTTTTTTTTTTTTTTTAACCCCCAGTTTCACGTATGGATAAATAAATCCCTAACATAAAATAAATGCCTTTAACAAATGAAATCTAGTCTATAAGTTGAACCATATACAACCATAATCATACGAAACTTTTCAAAATCTGCAAATAATTTTTACATTAACGCAGATTATACAAACATCCATAATTATTGCATGGCAATAACTCTTTCTGGAAACTATTTAATGTACAAAAATGCTCTGGTTACTGTTCTATGGGTCTACGTACTGTTTAATTATGCAAAATAAATTTTAAGATGAATTTTAAAGTGCAAATTACATAATAGTATACTTGAATATGAAATAAAAGCATTCTATTTTTTGGTTGTTTATTAGTATAAAAAGTGAAGTCCCGTGTCCCCTAGTGGGGTATGGGGCAGATGATGTACATCTGTTTCACTGATCGATTTTCTTTATGGACAAGTAGGTGATCAGCCTTCTGTGTCCTGCCAGACCGAGACTTTTTTTTTTTTTTGCGTCCCCACCGGGAATCGAACCCAGGACCCCTCAGTTCTAAGCTCACGCGCTAACCACTGTACCAAGGAGGCGGTCGTTTATTAGTATAAATGACATTTAAACTTAGTGTTAAGTATGGTTTGACTGAAGTTAAACTAAAAAGTGCGGCTTTTGTTATTAACCGAATTCAAAAGTGGAGGAGGTTTTTAATTCCACTGTGTTTGTTCTGTGTGTGTTACCTATTATTTTTCTGGGGAACCGGTTTTGGTGCTTTATTAAAGCTGGTGCATCACGTGTGGTTCCATTTATTCGGTCTAGTTTTGACAAGTTGACGGCGTTATGGATTTTAGTTAAATTCAATTATGGTTTACTTGTAATGTTATATAATGGAATCAAAAACATAATTTGGTTTTCCAACAACATGCTTTAAGATTTATAAAATGTCTGATTGTTAATTGAAACATAAAAATATTTGTATGTATATTAATGTATTGACAAATTGTTTACATAATATTTAAAAATGTTTAACCTTCCATGCCTTATTTCTTCTAGTATGAGGAATTGGGTAAATACAAAAACATACAAATGGTATATATATGATATATTTTATTAAATACAATCTCATCTAGAGAAATACATTGATTATTGTTTTTTACAATGAATGAATTTGAATCAGCGTCTGCAGATACAGAGGAGCTGCGCGTTGCAGCTGCCGCGCGGGAAGCCGAGCGACTGGCACACCGCGCGGCACAGCGCCGCCGTGCAGATCCGCTGCCGCGCGCCGCCGAACACCTCCACCGCCTCCGTCACCTCGCCCGCCAACCCCCACGGACTGTACTCTTCATCTGGAATTTTTTTAGAATGAAAATGGATTTTAGTGATCAGATTAAATGATAAAATAGAAAATATGCAGCATTGCATGAATTGGAAAAATGTGGGAATTTATTAAAATGTCCTATCATTTAAAGCACGTTTTGACAGGAATAGGAAGTGACAAAATTATACAATAATCTCTGAGGTATCATGGCATTTTGTATTTCAGCACGTTAAGAAGTGGTTTTATGTGATATTCGAGATAAACTAGATTCTATACATAGTAATGATTCATGAGTGAATTGAGTTCCATATCCTGCCTGTGAATCGAAACAGAATCTCTTAAATACGTAAATCATTGAACTAAAGAGGCGTCAAGATTATTAATAAATAGAACCTGCAGGAGCAGCTAGCACGAATGCCACAATGGTGGCAAAGAGGAATGCGACGAACTTCATTTTGCTTCTAAAGTTTGGTTGATACGTATTTATTAAGTAAATTCACTTGTCCAGCTATTACTTATACTGATGATTGTTAAAATTGTTGGCTTTTTATATGTAAGTGAGACGTCATTATCATATTATTGCGATAAAATGATAATGGCATCGAAAAACTATAGGTAAAATGGGAAATGTGTTTTATCACAGTGATAATTTTCCCATCCTTTCTAAGGCACTTTTATTATTAGCTCAATCTATTTTTGTATTTAACCGTATCCTTTAAACCCAATTTTAACCCGCTTTAAGCCGATAGGTTTAATTTAAACATTCCACTTCACATCACAATAACTTCATAGGTTTAAAAAAAAATCTTTATTGCTTTAAGATACACATAAGAATCACAAAGGGTACATCCTGATAAGGATAACCAGCATCAAATAATTTCTTAACGTAGGTAATTGGGCCAACTTGCATCGGGGAAGTACCGCACTCCCACGGAAAACCGGCGTGAAATAGTAGCAAAGCTATTGTGTTACCTACGGTGAGTGGTTCTATCTTTTCAGTTGTCAATCCTATCTTTAAAAGCGGGCAGCGCAATGACATTACCTCTGTGAATGTTCATGGGCGGTGGTGATCGCTTACCATCAAGCGAACCACAAGCTCAGTCGCCCGCTATTAATTATGTTTTTAAATCAGACAATAATGTTATAAAATTAGGAACTTCGTTCCAACAACTGAGTATAATTAAAAAGTAATATATATATAGTAAAATAGTAATCTTTTAGTCTAAATAAAAACTTAATAAATTGAAGAGATACATTTTGTGATCTTCATAAATGCATCGAAAGCTCAGTGGCATTATTGTGCAGTCCTAGAATTGCACATATGTGCTAATTTTTAATCACAAAATCTAACTTATTACCAATATAATAGTATCTATCAAGGAAACCTTTCGTGAGTAGCCTTTGCGGGGGCAGTACCGCGTTATATGATATTTATAATTGATAATAAATAATGAATATGATTAGTATCAATAAAATTTATAATACTTTTTATGAAAATTTTTTTTTAATTATTATTAATAGAAATAGTTTCATTGTATAAATTGTAACTTGTAAGATTTTTCTATCAAGACCATTAAAAGTAAAACAGCCCTTAGAGCCAAAATAGTGAACATGGAGTGTATTTCAAAATATATTCAACACATAGGTTTAAATGAGACCATCCTTGAAACAATATAAAATAGTTTATTTAGATAATAATAATATTTTGTTGATTTTATATACAAAACTAATGAACTAATATGCCAAAAATGCGTAATAATATAAATCAACACACAGGCCTTTCTTAATTTTTAATTTATTTGAAAGTTAGAAATGTTTCTCACCACCGTAAGAAGCCATAATACTAGAAAATGACATAATACAGGTTATATAATATTCCTATTAAACTACCCGACCATTTGGATTGCTAATACTACTTTCTAGGTGATTCCCTAGAAAGTTATTGACTCACACACAATTGGTGCAATGAAAAGATTGAGTAATGATAATAATATATCTCTATGTATAATAATGATAATTGTTAATATTCAAGTGAGTATTTATGTTATCTTAATAAGATAATATTCCACCAAAACTGTCATATAAATAGCTGCTACTGAAGCAGAGCAAATATCAATTCTGAAAAGGTGTTCATCAAAGCAACAAAACTTAAAATCAATATGAAGTTCTTCGCAGTGCTCACTCTCTTTGTAGCTTTCGTAGCCTTGGTGCAAGCGGCTCCTGCAGGTTTGTTTACTTTTATTTTTAATTACATATATATTCTATTTAATATGTTAATTGGGTTTGATGATCTGTACCTACAATATAAACTTCGCCAATTTAATAACTAAGAGACGAAGCTTTTGCACAGTGACGTGGAGATATAAAAAAAATAATGATCAAGCTTTTCCTGAAAAGACTGAAACTGAACTTGAAGGCTTTGGTAGAAAGGCTCTTTTTTAATTTTTTATAAAATTCAAATACAATTTGTTATGTTTTTACATACTTGTAAGATGAACTTCATCGCGCCAATTCACTATCATTAAACTTAATTTTGAAATGAAGAGTAGATTATGTTAGTAGTTTTATTGTACTAAAATTGGTTGCGTGGTTTCGACATGAAGCATAACCGAGGGACTACCACAGTTTCATTTTAATATTAACTAGCTGTGACCCGCGGTTGAAACCGCGTAAGTCCGTATCCCGTAGGAATATCGGTATAAAAAGTGCCTGTGTTATTTCAGTTGTCCAGCTATCTACGAAGCAAAATAGTATTATTATTCACCAATAGATGTCAGGAAAAAAAAAAACACGAATATGACATTATTTCAGTTGTCCAGCTGTCTACAAAGCAAAATAGTATTACTATTCACCAATAGATGTCAGGGAAAAAAAAACACGAATAAAACACGAATATGACATTTTCTAAAAAAAATTCCTAGCTAGATCGATTTATCGCCCTCGAAAACCCCTATATACTAAATTTCATGAAAATCGTTGGAGCCGATTCCGAGATCCCAATTATATATATATATATATATATATATATATATATATATATATATATATATATATATATATATATATATATATATATATATATATATATATATATATATATATATATATATATATATATATATATATATATATATATATACAAGAATTGCTCGTTTAAAGGTATAAGATAGTAGTTGTAATATCATGAAATAATGAAACAATTCTATGTTCAGACGAGGAGTACAGTCCGTGGGGGTTGGCGGGCGAGGTGACGGAGGCGGTGGAGGTGTTCGGCGGCGCGCGGCAGCGGATCTGCACGGCGGCGCTGTGCCGCGCGGTGTGCCAGTCGCTCGGCTTCCCGCGCGGCAGCTGCAACGCGCAGCTCCTCTGTATCTGCAGACGCTGATTCAAGTTCATTCATTGTCACAAACAATAATTAATGTATTTCTCTAGATGAGATTGTATTTAATCAAATATATCATGTATATACCATTTGTATGTTTTTGTATTTACCCAATTCCTCATACTAGAAGAAATAAAGCATGGAAGGTTAAACATTTTTAAATATTATGTAAACAATTTCTTTATTTGTAACACACCAAATGTCAATAAACTAATATGTATTTGAATAGCTTTATGTTTCAATTAAGAATCAAATATTTTAATGCATATGAAACTTAAACGAATCCAAATTATGGGTTTGATTCTTGGTAGATTGCTTGGAATACTATAAGTTAACCATAATAATTATTGAACAAAAATCATGTCGCCTTCAAATTGTCAGAATTATAATGAATAAATGGAACCATACGTGATGCACCAGCGTCAAGAAAGCATCAAAATCGGAAATCTCATCTCCCAGAAAAAAAATATAGGTAGCACATACAAAACAGATACAGTCGAATTGAAAACCTCATCCATTTTTGAAGACGGTTGAAAACAAGAGCCTCACTTTTTAGTTTAACTTTACTCAAACCATACTTAACACTAAGTTTAATCGTCATTTATACTAATAAACCACAATAAAAAAAAAAGAATGTTGCATTCATAATGGTATGCAAGTATACCTTTATGTAATTTACACTTTAAAATTCTTGTTAGAATTTATTTTGCATAATTAAACAGTACGTAGAGCCATAGAACAGTAACCAGAGCATTTTTGTACATTAAATAGTTTCTAGAAAAGTTATTGCCATGCATTAATTATGGATGTTTGTATATTTGTATAATATGTGTCAACGTTAAAATTATTATCAGATTTTAGAAAAGTTTTATGTGTTTATGTTTGTACATGGCTCAACTTATAGTCTAGGTTTTATTTGTAAAAGACTTGATTATGATATTATTTTGTAGAGATTTTATATAAGGGGTGGTGGTAATACATGAAATTGGGGGTTAAAAAACAAAAATACGCGAATTAATTAGGTCTTTAAAAACTAAATTCAGGTTTAAAGAAGGTTTTTTTTTAAATAAACAATGGAAGAGATGTAAGTATCTAAATTCGTTAAGACTGTCATACTCCTTAAAAAACTCATGAGGTACAAAAATTCCAAGACCACGCGACCGAAGTCGCAGGCTAAGCGGGCTGATCTAAGGCGGAATAAGTTTTGCCTCATATGTTTCGCGACTTTTCAAATAATCCGTTGTAAGTACTAACGTAAGGTTTTCAAAAACTAATTTTATTAAATAAAATTTAGACCAAATTAATTACAATAAATAATGATAAAAAAACTACGCATAGCCTGCCGGACTATTGTACATTGCTGATATCTTTAATGTATTTAAGCACATTGGAATATTAATTTTTATCATAATCTTCACCCAAGTTCCCAGACCTGAAAAGAGGTTTGTATCTTTGTGAACAATGACCGTGTACTAATACAATTAATTTGAGCTGATAATGGATTTTGAATGTAATGTATCTTGGTCCATTGAGTTACAATTTTTGTTTTAATAGTCTTAGCAGCTATAAATATCAAATTAGTTTCATGGTCGAGGGCGGGATACATTCGATGCAGATCAAAGGATGAATAAGTAAAGCAAGAAGGTAATCTAGAAGTAAGTGAGAATCGAGTTTAAGTGGGAAATTTACCCTTTAACCGGGCATCGTAATTTAGTATTTCGTTGTTATTGCCGATAACATTTTATTTTAATTTGTATAAAGCAGCGTGTCGGTTCCGGGTCATGAAAGTGTTATTAATCATATTTATCCAGGAAACGGACTTTGCTGTTTTAATGTATGAATACTGAATTACTGGAACCAATTAACTATTTCTATAGCTTTGATAGAGCATGCAATATCAACAAGAGCTTGCGCTTTGGATTGATGTCAATACGTGCCATATGTATTTCGATATCACTTGGCAATAAGTGATTGCAATACTAGTTTCGTTCTTATGTAGCTGAAGGGGATGAACCTAGCTATATCTGAAATCATAATCTGTACTTATCATTAAATACAATCAATAAGAACTTTATTATCATTGTATGATAGGATTACAGTTTACCGGTACCTGTATATAAATAGCGTATCATCCTCCATAGGAATTATCATTTGAGAACAGGAGTTAATCGAAGCAACAAACAAGGAATCAGTATGAAGTTCTACACAGTCCTCGCTCTCTTCGTAGCCTTCATGGCTTTAGCGCAGGCAGCTCCAGCAGGTATGTAAGATATTTCTACATTTTGCATTGTTTATCTTTTAATTTTGATTTATTTGAAATCACATATAATTTAATAAATAACGGGTATGGCAAAATATGTCACAAAAATTGTAAAGTGTGTATTTTTTACCTAGAGCTTGGAAAAATACTTTACGAAAGTTATAGATAGATAACGGGACAAATGCGAATTTGCTGCTTCTATTGCTACTATTGACAACGAAAAATTTTATAAGGATGATTCTCTTATCCGTTGTTAATAAAAGTGATAGAATTTAATTTGCACAAGTTTAGCAGAAAGCTTCCTGGAAATATAAAGGCATTTTCACAACGTTCAGATGAGGAATACAGTCCGTGGGGGTTGGCGGGCGAGGTGACGGAGGCGGTGGAGGTGTTCGGCGGCGCGCGGCAGCGGATCTGCACGGCGGCGCTGTGCCGCGCGGTGTGCCAGTCGCTCGGCTTCCCGCGCGGCAGCTGCAACGCGCAGCTCCTCTGTATCTGCAGACGCTGATTACGCATACATTTAATACAATTTATTTTAAGGCGGCATACATTTAATATTATTCATTGCAAATGCCACGTCCATCATTATTTATCGAAGTCATGTCCAGTCTACATTATTATATATCGGTTCTAACACATAGTATATAAAATTCAATAAATATGTCTTCATGATAATTGTAGTTTACTTTTTGTAACCTTTAGTTTCACAAGTGCATCTTTATTATGTACCTACCAACGTGGCAATGACGCAAAGAGCGGGAAATTGCCCGTTAAGGTTAGCACTTCAACATTTCTACTCACTTGGCGCAAAATTGGAAGCGCGAAATACTGCTGTACTGTCTGATTTGTCGATAGAATTCTTTCAATAGATATGAATTATCCTTCATCTTATAGTTAACTAAGGAGTAGTAGTCAAAATTCCTTCTTCAAATATTCGATAATTTATTTCCGTACATTTATTTTAGTAATAATTGAAGCGTGTATATGTTCTAAATTCCGATAATGTTCGAGGGTAGTCGATGTTAATTGAAGTGCCATTGTTATACGGATCAGTGTTTCGAGAGCACGTACTTGCTAGCTAGGTTTTGTTCACTGCCAATACTTAATGTGTATGTATTACTGAGTATTTACCTAGACTGTTTGAAATGTTAGATCGAATATGCCTTGTGTGAGTGGGTGTGAAATTTCTTGAGAAACTGTGGTGTATCGTTCTTGGAAGGTACTTGGCTCTTAATTTTCTGTATTTTACTTCATAACCAACTCGATGAAATATCACATGACATCATACAAAATTACGTATAAATAAACATTAATGTAAAGGAATATCATAATAAGTCAATTAGTAAAACGTTAGCGTACTTCCAAAATTTTATTTCAGCGTCAAATACAATTATGTACATGAATTTGAATGTTCATCTAAGGTTGAACAACCGCATTTCAAAAATCATGGAAGCGGCTCTTTAAATCACACCAAATTTCGTGAATAAAGTGATAAAGTACGTCTTCAGACCATAAAGAGACAGCGTAAATTCAAATTAACGGAGCTCGTACAAATCTCTTTATGATACAGATAATCTTTGAAAACCTTAATATTTTAAAATAGCTTGAGATTTACATAATGCCGGTACACTATTTTGTATTACATATTTTTAACAGGAACTTAATTAAACCAAGCTTTCGAGTATATGGAGAAATCAAACTTTTTGAAGAAACCCTTTTCAGAATGAGGGATTTATAAGTTAATTATTATTATGTATCTGTTATGAACAGGATAAACCGTTTTGGTTGCGTTTTTAATCAAGTACCGAAGTACCGAGATTGCCGAAAAAATAAGTCTTTATAATTATAATTATTGGCCATTACTAATCATTGTCCGCGTTTGATTTATCATTAAATTGAAACGCAATTTAACGTAATAATTTCATAACTGCATGCAATTATAATTCTTATTAGCACATTTCAGTATGTTAAAAATTAAAAATCCCTATAAAGATGTAATCAAAACAGTCAAAGTACACAAGCAAACACGACTATGCCACGAAATAGCCCACCAATGTACATCATCGGTAAACCAAAGCAATCAGTTGATTTGCACATTAGCAATTAACTGCGCTTCTCTACGTAAATTATTAACAAAACAACACTATGTGGTTTGATTCAGGACCGTATAAAACCGTAAAGGGCAATTCGTCTACATTTCTATACGATATTTTCTTTTTATTGTGAAGGAAAATTGAGGATGACCTTCTTGTGTGTAAAAATGCGATGTACTTATTATGTTATTGGTTTGTTTAAAAGACGGTGTGAATAAGAACTTATGACCATATTTAGTAATCTATATCATAGAACTATATTATGTCATTGAGTCATATTTTAATTTCTAATCCGGTTTTTCATGAATGTACAAAGAATACCGTTAAAACAACCCAATTTCCCAATATATTCGACCTTTTTCTTGATTTAATAGGTACGGGCGAGTCACAATGCAGCCAATTTTGGCGAGTGGGTTATCCGCGTATACCGCGCAGTATTGAGTAACGAATACCTCTTTAACCAAAAATTGGCCGTCCCGTATATAAAAAAGGTAAGCAACATGTATAGGAATAATTAATGTATAAAGCAGCATTATATTGTCTTGAGTGTGTGTGGTTGACATGAAATACTACAAGGAACAAATGCAACATGATTTTTTTTTTCAAATCAACGAAGAAAAGAGTACGAAGACTCTTATTATATGTTCTGAAATAGTGCATCAAAGAATCTATATATAAAGAAGTATGTTTAAAGCAATTTATATATATTCTTAACTAAGAATGAATATATTAGTTCACTAGCAAACCCGGCAAACTCCGTTTCGCCACCAGATAGATGGCTTCGTTTTTCCCGCGTTTCTTTTGAAATTTTTCCTGAATTTTCTTTGCTATAAACCTCACGGAGCCCGAGACCTTTCCAACGAATCCAAAATCGTGGAAATCGGTTCGTGCGTTCTGGAGTTATAGCGTCAGGAAGGAAAACCCGACTTATTTTTATATTTAGTTCATATAACGTTTTGTTTTTTTTTTATTATTAACACTCATTACAGCATTGATGACAATAAAATCAAATTAAATGTATTGCAAACACAGCTTTATATACTTACCCCTTCCCTGTTACGGGATCAAAGAAATAATACAAAAGACATTTAATTAATTTTATTGGATGTCCATTCCAGCTACAAAGAGACCACAAATGCAAATTAAAATCGTTCTGGGTTATCGTTTGAGCTGGTATTAGATGCATTTAAAATATGGAAATAAATATCAACCTGATCCTCGATTGTTCTCGATTAGTTTACAGTATGTCTTTATAGTCAAATCAAATCAAATCAAATTAACCTTACCGCTAATTACATCACGGTAGCAGTACAAATAAGTATATAGCAATTAAAGGTTCAAAATCGATATCTTTGCTAGGTTACAAAGTAATCTGTATTGTAGCTATTAGTTCCTTCCCCAGTAACACAGTAGATAATATACAATTGTTTAATATATTGTATAGTGTTTCATCTAATAATTCAAACTATTGCTAGAATTTTGCGCCTTAATATTTTGGCGGTTGAATGATAATTGTCACTTGAGTTACAAATGTCACAATACATAGCTTGTCAAGACTTGTTGAACCGTCGAATCCTATAAAATGTAGTCTCGTAGTACTTTGAAGTTTGAAACGGAGTACACTCGTAGCGAGTGTACCAAAACCGTACGGTGTTTATTAAATGTTCAAACCACTACCCTCACTTTGTTAATAGTGTTTGTGACAACACAACAAAACATGTTGCCTAAATTATTCGGGTTATCAGTGGTGTGGAGTTATTGTACACTCATATTAGTTGTACCGTATAAAACTCCTTTCTAGATTAAAAAAAAAATGAACAAACTAATGTCGAATACATCAACACGATAAAACTACACAGCTCTATAAGATTTCTAGATTTTAATCGATTAAAAAAAATGAACAAACTAATGTCCAATACATCAACACGATAAAACTACACAGCTCTATAAGATTTCTACATTTTAATCTATTAGTCGATTTTATTATTCAATAATTTTTTAAAGTAATCTTCTTCATTAAAGGTTTTAGGGAAATGTATACTTGTATGTAGTACTCTTAGATATAAAAGATGTAATTTAAGTAGATAGGAAGACATAAGGGATCATCCCATTAATTTTGTAACAGAAATAATAGTCCCCCATAAAACTTTCTTATTTTTAACTGACTTAAAAAAGGATGTTACTCAATTCGTACATAAAAAATAAATATATTTTATGTGCGATCGCAGATAACTGCGTCGTTTATGGACCGAATTAAAAAAAAATGTTCAAATTATTAAATCCTGACAACCTTTTTAAGATACATTCACGTTCAATATTAAGATAAATTCATGAAAGTATATAGTCACCAATCCTTGATAAGTGTAGAAACTTCAATTAAAATTGGCCTTTTAAAATCTATCAAAATCTAAACGAGTCGGATACATACAAACAATACAGGTGGAGCTGATAAAAATGTTTGATGTACGTTTTTTGTGTCTATGTAAATACCTCTATAATCAAGTTTAACTGATTAAACGGACCTAAACCCGAAAGCGATGTGTGATCATTAGGCTCTCACATTATCCAAATATTTGTTTTTCGGCTTCATTAAAAAAATAACATTTTTACGGTTATATTTAGTAGACCCAGAGTTCGAAGGCATCTGCCCTTGACCCTTGTGGATCGATAGAGCGCTCCTTAATTAGGTGAAGAGGGGGAATATTCAACAAAAATGTTATTTTCTTCGTAACGCTAACGAGTCAGAAAGTATAATGTTACGTCGACTATTTTAAATTCGAGTTAAGGAAAATTTTAGGCATGAAATGTTGACAATCATTATGCTTCAAAGGTTCTGTGGGAGAGGTTACACTTAATAACATAAAACTTTCATCGACTCTTGTTTGATTTTCTCTTGAAACAAATAATTAAAAGGTGTAATTAAGATTAAAAAATGAATGGAGCACAATATATACTTTTAAGAGATTCTAATTGGATTGATTTTGATCGGAATAAACCAATATTATATACAACTCAGTTTCATTAAATAATTTATAATTGTATAGGTCTTAAAAATTATAGTAACAGTCCATTTATTATTATAGACATTAGACATATGAACTAGTTTGTTAATCACAATTTTTTTAAAGGCAACAAACTGATATCATAAATGTTTTTTTATAATATCGGGTTGCCGTTTAAGAAATAAAATCCTGGAAAACTCAATTAAGTACAATTTAGTTATTCTATTTTCTATCTAATTTTGTAAGTGTTTATTTACTATTAACACTGCTTCATTTGTATGTTTATATGCTTGTATGTTTATGTACCAGACTACATTTTGACCCACTCTAAGCGGACAGTTTAATTCACACGTTGTACGCTTATCAAGTCTCAATGACAATACAACAATTTCGTGAGTGCAGTGAACTATACTAATTCATCACATCGCACACTAATATATTCCTTATGTATAATCTTTATAAGATCAAGTGAGACAATTTACTTGATTCTATCATTAAAGCGTGTTTGTTAGTTGTTGCAACTATAATATTATATTTTATATTATCTTCGTATTAGAGCATACAAGTTTTAGTACAAAAGGATTGAAAAAGGAGTTCTTACAATCAAATATTTAGGATATTCGTTTCCCATCTAGTCGTAGTTTCATTTGGAAAGCAAACACTCGGTTCGGAAACACAATTTAAGTTCGTCAACAACCGGTGTATTCGAACCAGGCTTGTTTGCCCATAGCTGTTTCTGTTAAGGTATCCAGATATACATACACCCAAAAATCATTTTCAGTAATGAATGAACTGTAATGATATTTATATACCTTTCGGAATATGATATAAGCAACCTTGGGTAGGCACAGCAATTGGGGTATCACAATAATTCGTTGCAAATAATAAAAAAAAAATGTTAATTATCTGATCGACTGCTGCTTGATTGCCAGTGTCAAAAAATTTATTTAATATAACCTCCTTGCTTTCATCACTAATTTCAGCGGTATAAAAAGAAAGCGCCAACAATTTAAGGGGTTGTTCCCGCCTTAAAGATGAAACGTAAATGAAGTTATATTTTAAAAAATGCAAATTTTTGCATTTAAGCGAGCATATTTTAAATTGAGCTCTTGCAGACTTAGCTCTGCGTTTATTCAGAAGGATAATATTCAAAAACATAAACAGTATTTTCGCAGTGGACGGTGTGCTTCAAATTTGCATAAATATGATTTTGTATGCGGTAAATACATCAAGTATGGAGCTTAGTATAGTGAAAATAATCTCTTGGCGCGTTTTGGTCGTAAAACTGTCACAGTATGTAAGCGCTTGCAAATCTTATGCGTTCTACGTCTGCAACTTTCGATAGCTCTTATAAAATTCAGCGGATGCATCTTAATTTCAAGGTAATGCTATTTTTATATATTAATTGATGTATAAACCAGGTTACGTACTTTGCATTTGTGCAATAAGTTTTAAATATTTTGTGTCATACTAGTCAGTTTATATTCAGTAATTATTCAGTCGAAACGTATTTTATTAGTTTAATTAGTATGAAAAAATTACTTAATAACTGGAGCCAGTCAACAAATATACTGCGTATTCTGCCCATTTAAATGTCTTTTTTTTATTTAGTTCTTGCTTTTAAAGAAAGCGATTTATAAACACATTGTCGTAAGATCGAAACAATTTAAATAATACTTATATTTATTTAAATAAATCGATTATATACAAGCACAATATAATGTTCGAAATCATTAACGTAATAGAAGACTGATAATATTTCTCGTGAAAAGGTTATTTGAGGACCGTGTGCTCAATTTTCTCAATCTTGACTTACAAAAGCTTTTGGATCATTAGAAAAATCTTTTATAAAGTTCCCGTAGAGCTGGGGTCTTGAAAAACTCCGAAAAGAAATTGTTATACGTAATTAAAGGAAATCGTCGGTGATTTAACAAACGAGGTCTATTAGGGAGGGAGTGAACAAGTTGTGACTACCTCATCACGCCTTCCTTCCAGGAAACGAGGAGCAAACAGCGTACGTTCACTTCTAACTTTTACTGAGGACGTCTTATCTATACTTTACAATAATGTTTGTTATATCGGAGCATAACGGTACATTGAACTTTATTTATAAACATTGCTTGCTTTTATTATAATGTTTATAATGCACCGTCTGCTTACATTGTATAATTTATATCCGTACTATTTATACATAAATGTATTATTATTGATGCATATTATTTCTTTTTCATAAATAACTATATTACTACTAACATACATTGAGTTTATAGTGGAAATTATTCTCGGATTTATGTCATACTAGCTGACCCAGTTAACGCTTTTCTGCCTGACACTTATCATTTAGGTGTATGAAAAATAGATGTTAGCCGATTCAGACCTACGATATGAACACAACATTTTATGAAAGTCGATCAATCCGTTTCGGAGGAGTCTGGGAACGGACAATGTGAGATGAGAGTTTTGTATGTATATAGATATTTACGATTTTGCGCCAATAAGCTGAGAAGTTTTCGAATAAAAGTAATTTTCAGGGAATTTCATGTAAATTTAAACTAGAATTCCAGTACAGAAAGTCGTACGTATGAACTATGAACATTCGACACAACGTGTTACAACTATAACAAAATTGGTGAAAACCCAAATGTATCGCCAACCATCAGCCGTCACAACTGACGAATAAGCAAATACATCACGTATAAACACTTGTGTCAAAACAGAGAGTGGTTTGACAACTGAAGGAAGTAAGGACATGCTAAGCCTTACAACTCTTTTTGAATTTACAATTTTATTATTTTCTATACGCAGTGTTACGGCACTTTTAAGATTATTTAATCTTATTTATTTATTATTTATAGATAGAAAAACAATACCATAACTTAATTTTAACACATATTGTTATAAAACGATAATAGAAGTATTTTCTTAAATTATTGTTTGTGATAAATAGTGCATTTCTTAGGGACATGAGAGCGTTTTTTTTTCTTGCTTGAAACTGTAAAAATCAAATAACATAATCCGTCGTGAAGTGTACTTTCTGTTATTGTATCTACATTTAAATCGTACATAAACTTTATTAATTATAGATTTTATTGTAATCATTTAAATAATAGTAGTCTTATACCAATCTTAACGGCCTGGGGCGTCGCAAGTGACTAAACGCAATCGATCAGGCTTTCCACCTGGGTTGAAGCAATCCGAAGCGTGATACGCGTTAACTACCCACAAATCGATTGTAACAGACAAAAATCGACTCTACCGCCCAAACCAGAAAACCCATTTTGAATATTCCGACACAGTTATGCCACATTTTACACGATTCGTTTCACTATACTCGCGCCTTCCTCAGGTAATGTTTCCTGTAATATTGGCGCAATATTTCTTAGTGATAGCGTTTGTTATCAACGTGTAGAACGACGTCATTTTTATCCAAGCTAGCAATTTGTATAAATAAAGGATGCATAAATAGAAAGGAAGATCGTGGGAAAAGGAAATGTTCCGGTGTTTTCTTTAAACCGCTGCAATGTTACTGGCGAATTTCGATGTAACATTAGCTTTCATCGCAGAGAGCTGTGAGGGAAGCAGAGATTGCTTACAGAGACAAGCAATAAGATACTGCTATTGCATGTATATGCAGAATGTTATGTTTGTCTGGTTATGTTTCCCTTTAAAGAGAAATATTTTAATTCCAACAGTCACTGGCTATAAAAGAGAAAATATTTCACAAATTATATTAGAATCATTATTTGTCTATGATATGTTTAACGTAAAATTCCTGAAGATATTATTTTCTTGTGTTTAATTTCACACGAGTATTATACATTTAGAAATTAAAAAGTTTTAACGGATTTTAAACGCGATTTATTCATTATATTATTAACCCAACGTTTCGAACACTTTACTGTGAGCGTGGTTACGGGGAGACTTCCCCGACTTCCTGAAGATATGTATCGAATTTTAATTAAAGACATAAAGTATACAAAAATAAAGGTATATTCGTTTGTCTTTAATAAAATTCCTGCCCTCCGCTACATACTTGTTGAAAAGCAGAAGTCTATAATATAAAATAAGAAATTCAAATATTTATCAAAAATGAACTAAGCTACAATACTTTATGCAGTTAAAGGGCTTTTCTAGTAAAAATAAATATTTCAAGTCACCTTAATTTGCAAGGGACGTGTTCCTATCTAGAGTCTAGACTCATAATACCCCCGGTTAATTTGGCTCTACCAATATTGTTTTAAATCACACGTCGTACCTTCTAATTTAAGAGGATTACATGGCATAAAAGCGTTAATTCCTTAAAGTAATATTACATATATCCATTGCAGTAAAAAAGAGAATAATTAGTTTTAAAAAACGGATCCGCCTTAAAATAGTTAGAACTTATTTATTTATAAAATAGTTAGAGTTTATATTTAAATGGGACCACATGGCAGGCACATGGTAGGCATGCAGCTTGCAAATAAAAAAGAATCATAAAAATTGGTTTATCTAGCAAAAAGTAATCATGTAACAAATAAAATCCTCTCCATTTAAGTCTGTTGTAAGTTGTGTGCTTCATAATATCCTTTATTTTAATAGTGATCTGAATACAAAAACAAGAAGAGCAAATTAATGCTACAAATTTAATACTATAAATCGAAAAGATATCTCTAATGATTTCATGTTTAAAAATGTTACTACTTTAAGGGGAATCGTTCTGATTTCTATCAAAACATTCATTTAGCAAACTAAGTAATTATGAGTGCTTCATTTTTTAAGTTCACTCAATAGATTTTAAGTAAATCGCATAATCAAGTCTGAGCGATGTATGTACGAATGTATATTTTTATTTTCCTTAAATAGTGTCTGTGTTTTTCTTATTTATTGTTATACTTTTCTTATGTTTTTCTTAAAATGTTCAGTATTTTGCCTTTTTTGTTAGTTGTTTTGTATGTATATTTTATTTTTTCCTTAAATAGTCGTGTCTGTGTTTATCTTATTTGTTGTTATACTTTTGTTATGTTTTTCTTATAATGTTCAGTATTTTGCCTTTTTTGTTTGTTGTTTTTTGTGTTCTTGCGCGTGAATAATTTTTTTTTTATGTATACAGCTAAGAAAGACCATTGATTTTTTGATTATTAAAATGTGTACGTGCGTCATTTTAGCTCTTGTCCCCTTAACCGGCGTATACTCCAGGCGACAATAGACAAAAAGGATATAATTGAATATACCTACAATATGAATTATGGAAGTACTAAAAAGCCGGATTTACAGATGTTGAAAAAATTATTTATTACATACAAAGTACAGAAATACTACAATATTTATTGATTAATGGTACAGTTTCATTACATTATACGTATGCATATTACGTATTCTCGTTGAAGAAAAAATAAAAAACCATGAAAATAAGTAACAACAAGCATATCTTAATAAAAATTCCAAAAGTCAATTCTACTCGGGGATTATTAGAAGTGGTCGTGAAATAAATCAAACAGTATTAATAACAGGTCTTAGTGCGGATTTAACGAAATCAAGAGAGTTATAAATTGCTGAATGAATCGGTTTTGGCCGAGATCCCCTCGATTTGACGAATTAATCAAATCATTCTATTCACTATAACATCTATACAGCCTTCGAGATAAATCTTCACGACTCAAACTGAAATAATTGCAGAGTTTTTGTTTTGTTTTAATCGATATATCTTATGAATGTATTTTGAATTGTTTTTATAGAAATTATGCATGTTGTGGAGAGATCTTAATTAGTGAAGAATAAAATTTTGTATTACAAAAGCAATGAGAGATTGTACGTTTTATTATTGAAATAATTTCAAACATAAAGCATATAATTTTACTTGTTTAGTTGTGGGAGTCGAGCACGCTTCGGCACGAATTGGGCCAGCTCGCACCGGGGAAGTACAACACCCCCGCAGAAAACCGGCGTGAAATAGTGGCATGCCACTGTGTTTCGAACGGTGAGTGGGGGAGTCGGAGGCCCGTTTTCTTTTCCTCACCCGTTCCAGTCCATTCCTTCTTTCCAGTCGTTAATCCATTCCTTTTCCCTTACCCCAAAAAAACGGGCAGCGCATTCGCAGAGGCCCTACCTTTGCGAATGTTCATGGGCGGTGGTGATCACTTACCATCAGGCGAACCACCAGCTCAGTTGCCCGCTATGACATTAAAAAAAAAAAATTAACTTATTAACTCGCAATACCGTTTTCTACGTGGATTACGATTTATATTATTCGAGTAATTTATTCATACGATTTTAAAAGTTTAGAATATTTTAATTATAAAGCGATTATACTCCGATATTAATCACATCGATTTTGTTTTTCATTCAACCGACTAACTGTTAATGACCGATTAAAACCACCCCTGCAACTGATGAATTGCTAATTAATATTTTGAATGATATTTTTAATACATTAATATTTCCTATTGATTTAAAGTTTACCCATATGAGGAATAATTAATTGATATAAACATCGTATATAATAAATGTACTACGATTAAACGTTCATTTTATGTTTAAACTCCATTATTATAAACGTGATTTAATTTTTAATGGCTTTTAGTTCTGGTGATACGATCGGAATATTTAAAGCGAGTAATGTTCAATATTATCAATTTATTTCGTGTAATTTGCATTCACTATCAAGAATTCATTATAAATTATCTGCTTCATTTATGTTAAGAAGCATATAAATTACCATCAACCGCAATTTCAATCTTAAATGACAATGGGACAAATACTATATTTGATTGGCGTTTAAAAAAAATCCAATATGAAAAAAATATCATTTTTAAGAGGTGTCGATAGTTGGGTACAGTGCTTAATATAATTAAAAAAACAGTATGTATTGACCTTCGTTATAATAACATAAAATTAATTATTACAACTACATGGAGAACATTTGAGAATTCAAAGGATGTGTATTCAGAGGGAATTTCCACGTTCTTACATTGTTCAAAGGCACAATTTGTACACGTGATTTCAAGGATTGTTGAGGGTAGTCATGATAATCATTTTTACGTCATTTAGGTGTTTGACAATTATTTATAATCCTACTAGCTTTTCGCCCGCGGCTTCGCCCGCGTAGAATTCGCTTATATCGCGCGACATGGTAAGGAGTATTTTCTTCGCATTAAAAAGTATGGTTTGTTCTTTCCCACGTTTAGCTCCATCTTCATACCAAGTTTCATCAAAATCGGTTAGACAATAACGAACTTTCATACAAACTTCCATCCCCTCTCTCAACTCTTTCTACCCTTTTTTCGCGATAAAAAGTATCCTATGTCCTTTCCCAAGTTCAGTTCTATCTTCATACCAAATTTTATCAAAATCGGTTCAGTGGTTTAGGCGTGAAAGCGTAACAGACAGACAGACAGACAGAGTTACTTTCGCATTTATAATATTAGTAGGGATTCAACTAATATTATAAGTGCGAAAGTTTGTAAGGATGTGTGTATGTTTGTTACTCTTTAACGCAAAAAGTACTGAACCGATTGCAATGAAATTTGGTACGTAAATCGCTGGACAACTGGAATAACACATAGGCAATTTTTTATACCGACATTCCTACGGGATACACACTGTACGCGGGTGAAACCGCGAGGCGCAGCTAATATATTCATAATTCTTAATATTATCTACATATGTTTTATCACGATATTTCACTCTCTCAGTTTAAAAGTTAGAGAGGGAGGGGAGACACATTTTACCGCTTTGAGAGGACTTATCTCTCAAAGAATCAACTTTGAGAAAGATGGTTTTAGGAACCAGGTTTTAACTCATTAGCCTTAACAGGTTTCGAATAAACTAGCTGACATATAAACAGATGGACAGGCGGACGGATAGACAGACATAACGAATCTTTATGGGTTCTAAATGTTGGCATCAGAAACTCTACGGCTGCGGATCTTTAAAAACATGCATTTTGATGCTTTATATGTTTCGAATGTGTTTTCTTTTAAAAGCTTATATTGTGGTAGTATTGTTAATATCATATTAAAGTGTAAAAGGAAAAAAAATGGAATATATGCTTTGCTTAATCCTTTAGCCCTTAGCTGTATGTCATATATACATAACGTTTCTTTTATATTGTTTTTCTTGGTGTACAGTGAAGAGTTAATTATTATTATTATATTATAGTTAAATTTATAATGACAGTATGATGTTCATGACATTCATAGCTTTATCGCTAATTAACTGTAGATCTGTTAATGAAAGTAGGTTTAGTTTTTTTTTAATTCCGACCTTTTTGTTGATCGTATTTAAACGGGTTTTGTCCTTTTATTAAAACAGAATCCTTACAGGAAAAATTGAAAAATAACTTTCTTTGTCTATTGACAGTTTTGCACATTGCGTAAAATAGGAGAATTTTTTAATTAGTGAACAAAATTTAGAATTCCCTTTGTATATGAAAAATTGCGGAATGATCAAAGGGAATGTATAATTCTGTTATTGTTCGAAGTGTTCATTAATATTCTAATTCATGTTAAAGTTAATCTATGCTCAATGAAGTTAAAGAATAAGATGAGTACCTAGGTACGTTTAAATGAGAAATTTTATAAAATTTGATCACGAGGCGGGATTCGAACTCGCGTTTTTGCCAAACCGTAGCATTTCAATGCTATAAAAATTTAAATTAAAGGTACGTTTAAAATAATTTAGAGTTTAACTAGACAGGCTGGACTTTAATAAATCCTATTTTTTAGTCTTGATTTGTTTATGGCTAGCTAGGCAATTGTTCTGGCTACGCCTTAATATAAGGTGTTATATGTACATTTCACACAGTCTACCCACTTGTTTTAACTGAATTTTAGCCATTGGTCATTTAAAACTTACATAATAAATGTTTTCAATGTATGCATAGTTTCCCATGACTAAAGTATAGTTATTTGTATTTCTTATCTTAAAAACACTAGTTGTGCCCCGTGATTTCACCCACGTCGTACACGATGTTATGTAACCTTAGCCTTCATTAATAAATGGAAGATTAGAAATAAAAACTTTTTCATCCTAAAAATTTTTTCCTGAGATAAGCACGAAGCACAAAGAAACTCCTCAGCTTTATATTAACAATATATATACTACTAGATATTGTTTTAAAATTTATATAAACTAACCCGCTTACCAAATATCAATATGGTTTATGCAACTCTATCCCAAATATCCAATTAAAAAAGGTTCGATGTTTCATATTTAAGTACCACAAAGATTTCCTTCGAGCTAGGTAATTCATAAGTTTACAATACTATTGCAGTACCCAAGAAAAACTCGACCAGACGATCGGAGTGAACTTATTTGAATTGCTTTTGAAGGTGATTGCTCAGTGAAATCTATTATTCGATGATTTACCTTTCGATGTTAGCATTTCAGCTCTGAAATAGAAACTACTAGATCCTGATATACTTTTTATTTTATTTTAATATTAATCTTTTGTAATTATGTTTTTGTGAATTTCTTTTTGTAAAATTTTTATAAAATCTGATATTGGGTCATTGTTACCCCGAAATAAAGAATTTATTATTATAATTTATTAAACGGTTTCTTATATTTTCTTTATTCGAAGAGTGAAGTAGGTATGAAGACGGCGGTGAATCGAGGCGCTGTACTTCAGGACCTGAGACACATACTACGAAACTACACTGTTGGAGACTAGTCTGGAGACTGCGGGGACGCTCGAGCCCTCCCAAGATGTCATAGGTCCTCCCATAGGCCCATAGGGCCCTGTCATCCGGTCGCCGACCGGCACTATGGCCGAACTTGGGATTTTTCGCTGGTTGACGGAGCAGCTCTTCACGTGTAGCTAGCAAGCTACTTGGGTCCCCTTTATATCTCGTATAATCGTATGTAGGATTGAGTTATTCGCTTGGTTACAAAGCTAAAAATACACTGCATTTTTATTTTGGGAGGTGTATTCTGTAGTTGCTCCGAAAATTAAGTCTATCCTGTTATCGTTCGTTATTTCGGTGGAGTGATTTATAGATATTTTTGTCGTATAATTCAATGCGAATGACGTTACAACTCAAGTAACAATAGCTACAATGACCGAGGGTAGTATACGTGATCAATTGCTGTACCTTTGTCCTCTACACTTTGTTAACGTCAGTGAATGCGAAAGAACCCGCTCGTCGCAATAGCCGAGCCACTTTGTATTGAACTTTACGTCTTAAGATTGTGCAATGGAATTAGACGGACTATTACAGCTGTTTGACTCAAAGTTTAAGTAAATGCGAGTTTTTTTTCGGAAAATAATTTAATACAGAGGCCGTGTATGTGAAAAATAAATTGTAATTTTTTAATAAAGAAGTGAGTATGAAACCGGTATGCAACGGAGATACCTTTTTCCGCTTATATTAAATCATAAAAATAACATGCTCTGAGAATTAAAGGAACTGACTGTTAGTTATTTTAAATTGCGTATATGTTAAGGAGAAAGAAGTATACATAATGTTGATAATGTGCGAATTATTTTCGTTTTATACATTACTTTAAGGGCTTGTTTTCAAAATTCAGGATTTTTATAGATTTAATAAGGTAAAATAATTGATATTAAACAAACAAATGATTGTAACAAACAATCATATCAATTTACAGTTTTATGTTAAAATAGTTTTCATATCCTATACACACTTATTGAAATAATGAATATAGAGCTTCTGTTTCAACTACGGGGTACTCAATATAGTAATTGTTTTAAGCAAGAAGTAGAGGTTATTCTTGAGCAACACCTCAACGACGCGACGTCGCATATTGAAGAGACCCGAAGTGCACTTTCATGTCGCACGCGCCACCACATCGCCCGTCTGTAATTACTACCACGCTTTTCAATTGTCTAATTTATCGCACGCTTTGAGAATAAGGATATATGCGGTCGGAAATGTTGCAGATTTTTCCTAACGAAATTGATAAATATTTTGTTTACGATTTTTTACTGTAATTTGTGAATGTGCAGTAAAACAAAACCTAGATACTTTGATTGATTAATATTAGAGTGTTCTTATATATATTAAAAATATTTACTCTTAAATTTAGGTTAATAAAAAATCATTTTCTTTATTGCTTTTGTTTATCATAGGTAAAAAAAATGTAATGGCTCGTTCTGGGAAAACAATTTTATCATATATTATTACTAGCTTTTGCCCGCGGCTTCGCACGCGTTTAATTCGGAGTAGTTTAATTGATGTTATTATACATATCAACCTTCCTCTTGAATCACTCTATCTATTTAAAAACCATCAAAATCTATTGCGCAGTTTTAAAGATTTAAGCATACATAGAAACATATGGATATAGGGACACAGAACAGATGAGGTCTAATTTTATACAAGCATATAACATTTTCTTTAAAACATTAAGGGCGATAATTATCTTATCAAATAAGTTCCGGACCAAACGGATTAAACGGGACTCAAATTTAATTCGACGTTTTTAAAAACTTGCTCAACCCTCTTTTCAATAACTTTCCTAACGCTGTTATAGTTTCAAAAGAAATTCTAAGTACATTAATCGTGTTGTAAAGATTTTAGTAAATTTATTACAAATTTGTTCCATAAATATTGTATTTTCAGCAATTTCAGGGCGTCAATAGCCATTCTCGATATTTAATAAACATCTTACAAAGCTTATATCATTGGCCTATAATGTTGGATTATGTGTAAATCGCAGGGTATTGAAATCGCATGAGCAAATGCAGGCGACTTGTATCCGAGAGGCTTTAATCTGTCCTGACCAAACAGAATTCTTAAACTTGGTCTCAAAGTGAATTGATACGGAGCTGGTGTAAAGGATTTAAGTATCGGATGGAAACAAATGGAAATGTTATGTTATCAACGGATATATGGATATTCCTTAACTCTTTTAGAATATTACTGTGCAGGTTCATCATGTTTACAGAAAGTTATTTTTGTTGTTAATAAAAAATCTCTTAATGTTTTGTATTTGTTAATTAATTCCTAACCACACTTTTCCACCTTTTTCATACATTCGCCAATTGTATACCTAACATTTGGACTTTCAAAGTTTATAAACGTATAACACCTAGTATGTTCTGTTCACCTTTAGTCCATTACTACCTCTGAAAAATACCTGTATTTAGTCATGTTAACGCTATGCGGGTACTTAAAAATAATTTCACCATTCTTCTCTCTTGCACTTGCAGCTCGCAAATATCATTTCTTAATGATATGTCGTGGTAAACTTGTTTGCATACCGGTCAAATCTTTGTGGTTTTTGGTAAGCGTTATTTAATGTATAATATGTATTTTCTTTTAAAATAAATAAAAAAAAGAAAATTTCAACAAATCTGTACATATACATATAAAAATCACGTACACTAGTCATTAATACATAGCCACAGATAGTAAATAGACACAGCTAACGGATTCATTACATGGATTTGTTGCGTAATTTATAAAAGTAGCCACACCATTATAGCACATCTCGTTAGCTATTGTTAGAAGCTGTCAATAGTCAATGGATATGAGACAATGGTCTTTTTGCGATACTCCGATCCGTACGCCATTAATCAGGCCAAGGGCTAGCCCGGGCTAATTGACACGCTGCCGACTGGCTAATAACGCGTACGGTGTACATTGCATACGAGATTGTCTGGATCGATCGAGGAACGAACGTGTCTCGTTGGCTGACAAATTTGTTTCTAAATAATTGAAAAAATGGATAGAAACTGAATATGCGTATAAATGTGGCCTTATAGCTAGTAGATTAAATTGTATGTATCAATGGTCAAACTAAGGGTTTGTTATTTCATAGAAATTGTTAACTCTACACCGATTTTATAATATAACTAGCTGACCCGGCAAACGTTGTTCTGTTTTATTTTTACATTCGGCGGTATTAAAAATAGATGTTGGCCGATTCTCAGACCTTCCCGATATGTACAGAAAATTTCATGAAAATCGGTCCAGCCGTTTCGAAGGAGTATGGTAGCTAACATTGTGACACGGAATTTTATATGTATAGACAATAAAACATCTTTTAGCTTTCTATATTGTGCTATAGGTAAAACGAAAAATCATAAATTATTCACACTTATCTATAGAAGCTAGACGCTTTAGCATCGCGCTAGTTTTTAATAATTATTTAAATAAACAGTGCATCTATTATAATATACATTCAAGTTTTATAATAGTCTTGTAGAACTACAATAGTTGAACGTGTAGTTGACAGGTCGTTTCCAATGTTTATTAGCTCTTTGTCTGGCTGATAGTTTGCTTGGAAAAAACTAGAAAAGAAAAAGAAAATCGTGATTGGTCTGTTACTATAAGGAGTCCGCCATCACAAGAGTAAGGAATCAGCCAACAAGTCAACACGGCTTTGTTGATATAACATGTACTTATTACTTCATAATATATTTCGATATCACAGTAATATTATGAATGTGAAAGTGTTTTTGTTTGGATGTTTGTCCGTCAATCACGTTGAAACTAAGTTGTTTAGCTTAACTAATCAAAGTCCGTTAAGTAACGGATTTTGATAAAATTCGGTATACAGATAGGATTGGATTAAGGATCTGGGTGGTAGAATACTTGAGTGATAGAATACTTTTAATCTCGAATGAATACTCCTTTGGGATAAAACAGGAGTCTTCATATCCGGGCGGAGCCGCGACGAGCGTCTCTCGTCATATAAACGAGAACAATCAAAACATAGGGACATCATGAAACTGGAAAATGGACACACTACTCAATGAATTATTTAAAATTTTAGAAGTGTACAGTAAAGTTAACCCAATCTACATCTGTTCGAGTTATAACGAGGCCAAGTTTAAGAGTTTAAAATTACTGAGCATTCAACAAAAAGGTGAAGTAAACTAGAAGCTATTATTTAAGTATGAGGAAAGAATAAATTTTCCAGTGGAGTGGGAAGTTGGGTATTAGTAGAAGTTTTTACTTATTTACTCAGGAGGCGATTAGCGCTTATTTCTTTAACAAAGCTTAACTTAAGCTACTGGAAAGTGGCGATAATGACTTTTGCTCTGAAAATTAATTGTCGTTCCGTTGAAATTATATACGTGAAAGCGTTAATAGTTACGTAAACGTTATTGCTTAACTTTAGTATGTGTTCACTTGTGTGTCTTCTGCGATTTTCTTTATATTATCCTATCCTACTTAACATTATAAATGCGAAAGTTTGTATGGATGTGTGTGTTTTTGTTACTCATTCACGTAAAAAGTACTGAACGGATTGCAATGAAATTTGGTATGTATACAGCTGGACAACTGGAATAACATATGGGCAACTTTTATCCCAATATTCCAACGGGATACGATCTTACGCGGGTGAACCCGCGGGGCGCAGCTAGTCCTGTATAAAATTTTATGAATGATGCTAACAAAACAAAGGATTTCCTAATTAATGATAATGATAGGTAAAATTGAGCATTACTGTAGTTAAAAGATTATTTTTATGTTATATACTATTATGTTATTGTATATCTACTTTAAGAAAGTTCATTTCGTTAAAGAAGTATTTATATGGATATATTAGTATACTCACTATAGTTTATTAGTTGAAAGAATTACAATATGAAAAAATGTACAGCGTAATACATAAGAGTATTTTATTCGTCTACCAAATTGAACAGAGTTGCTTTTGCATTTATAATGTGAGTAGAGAAATAAGAACTATCTGTTTTTAAATCATGTGTAAGACCGTTGAAGCAGTATTCCATACATCGTAGCATACAAAAAGTAAATTAAAGCTGACGAATTCCATTCACAGATTGTGCGGAAATATACAGTGAGTATTTGTTAACTAAAACATGGTTAGTTTTTATAAAGGGCCGTCTTGTTGCCAATTTACTTTACGAGAGCAACTCACGATAAGTGACGGACCACGTGACTGGACTTAAGATGAGGATCCATACGCATTTTATCATAGAGAGGGTTAAAAGGTACCCTTTAATCCGCCGAAAGCCGAACATGTTCTAGTAAGTACATTTATATTATTAGACTAGCCGGTCGTCCCGGCGCTGCTTGGGTTGACACGAACAAGATGATAATAAAAACTATCTCTCTATCAAATTTCACCCAAATTGGTTCCGGTGTTATTGAATTAGATATAGTGTAACTAACTCGACTTCTTTTTAAATTAATCAGTTTATTAGTTTATATATACATTTTTGTGATGTTATTAAATAAATACATAATACTTTACAGTTTAAGTTAACAATTAGGTAATCAAGCAATCAGATTAATTTTATTTTGTAGAAAATGAACGTATTACATTTGGGACCGGACACTATTGGCGGTGTCACAGCTTCTGGATGTGTCCTGATAAACTGAGTTTATAAAAATGTTCGTCAAAGAGTTACAAAGGATAGTATTAATATAGTATTGCATATTATGTTATCCGTGCTAGAAGTAAGCGGTGATATAGGCTTTAATTACATTTATAGTTTGTATGTCAACATTCAATTGATATAATAATACAGTTCAATATAATATTGTGGTATTTCCCCCGGGATGTTCAGTATTACGCTGAGTACTTGCTGTGCCTCTGAGGGCGATTATAGTTAATGGAAAAAGTTGTTGTCTCCCTTAATGGCGCCGTAACAAAGTTTTTGCGTGTGTAGGACGTATTGTATGGAATATGCTTATTACAAATCTTTTAGTTCCATCAGAAGTTTCCTTTAAAAAGGAGAATTTATCATGCAAAATAATATTTAAAATATTCTTGATGAAATTTAGTAGTGGTTCGGGCGGAAACGTGATTTCAATGAAGATATGGTTTCATTTACCAACCATAGTTTCGTTATATTATGTATATTATAGCAAGAGATAATCGGAAATATCACCCATAATTAATATCACACATAATTTACCAACCATAGCTTCGTTAAATGTATATTATAGCAAGAGATCATCGAAAATATCACCCAATTGCTTTGTTTCATCAACGTAGTGCTAAAAATCAAATATTAATTTTCATAATGATGAAATTGGTTACTGTAGTATTTGGCAATTTGAATAAAAGTTAATCTACATCCATCAATCTAAAATAACCTAAATTTTATATGTACTATTAAAAACATTTAAAGTATATCGTTTTCGGAATTGTTCTAACGTGAAGCATGAGTATTAAAAATACATTATATTAAAGACAACATAAGAAATAGAATGAATGTTACCACAACAATCGACTGCCGCTCACTTTTCTTAATTGAAGATAATATGGCAAAGCCTTATGCATCATAACAATCTGAACAAATATTTCAGCGCATTAGAACTTTGTTTATCAAAGCATGTAAAAGCTACAAAGGACTAAAAATAGAACTATATAATTTTTCAGGGTAAATAAACGCGTTGTCTAACGTTTGATGTCACCCGGCACGGAGAGGTTCGTTATAAATTCATAAGCTGTTTAGACATTATGAAATAACACCTGATGTTTCGCTCACCGCCCCTTTGTAACACATCCCCTAATTATTTTTAAAAATGAGTACTCGTTTTGAACAAGGAAACAATAATGTTGGGAAAGATCAAACAAATTATTGAGATAATAATGTAAAATATCGTTAAATATTCGTACGATTTGCGTGTGCCATGGTCGACAAAGTTATAAAATAAATTATAATCCTACTAATATTATAAATGCGAAAGTTTGTAGGGATGTGTGTGTGTTTGTTTCTCTTTCACGCAAAAACTACTCAACCGATTGCAATTAAATTTGGTACGTAGATAACAGGACAACTGGAATAATATATAGGCAACTTTTTATACCGATATTCCTACGGAATTAGGACTTACGCGGGTGAAACCCCGGGGCGCAGCTAGTACAATAAACGCGAAAGTTTGACGCAGAAACTACTGAACCGATTGCAATGCGATTTGGTAACTAGATAGCTGGACAACTGGAATAAGGCATAGGCAACTTTTCATCCCGACATTCTTACAGAATACAGACTTACGCGGGTGAAACCGCGGGGCGCAGCTAGTACAATGATAAATTGTAAGGGAAAATGATGGACATGGAGGAAGGATTGACGACTGGAAAGAAAGTGCCCAATTCGTGTGTGCTCGAGTCCCACATAAAATATTTACCAAATATTGACATTGTTCTCGAAAATCGAATCAGGTAACCGTCAGTTTCTTCCTAATAACAGATATTAAGAAACGCACCACAGCAAAGGCATTTGTATCAAAATAAACATATTTCCCCGTAATGTAGAACACATCCTCGCCACCTGTCTTGTTTACTATTGAACTTTTCCCTTATGAAACGGGAATGTCGCTCGGAAGCGGCAATTTGAAATGGGAATTGCTGATTTTTTTTTCATATAACAACCCGTTACGGGAGGTGTAATGCGACTCGAGATGGAAAAACTCCCGAGAAATGGAGAATTAAATGTAAAACCTAACGTTATAATACATGTAATTGAGGCTTTAGTGTTGCCATGTTGTAAAAATTTATTATGCATAATACGTGTGCTATGCTTTCAAGTATTTTAATAAAATAATCTACTAGACTGTACTTATTATTTTTGAAAAATAGTATTTTTGTCTGTAATGAATAAAGCCAGGTGGGTCAATATTATGTTAAGATATGTAGAAAAAAGTTCCTGCGTTTTAGTTACATAATCTAAGGAAGAAAAAAGATCTAGCCTTGTCTGGGACTTTCGAGTACATGTCTATATGGGAGATTAAATTAGAAAAGGAGTTGAAGTGATAGTCCATAATATTTATGTTTATGTAATCATCACCAATATAAATCACAATCATTGCTTTGTTTTTAAATAAGGTAATATATGTATATTCATGTTTATTGGGCAAGAAAAAAGTGTTGAAGTTTTTTATAAATTCAAATAATATTAAACCAGGAAAAGTTCGTACGCTAAAGGGTCATCAATTATTATATTTAAGCCAGAAGTACCTCAATCGATTCAATTGACTCAGAGTCTTAATGATGTTATTGCAAAATTTTTGTTTCTAGATTGTTTAGTTCTTTTTACGAAAAAAGTAAAACTCTTTTAGACACCGTTTTATAAAAAGCATAGTATTATATCCCTGATACATGGATGTCGCATAATTTTACTCAAAAACTGCATAATATAAACATTCAACTTTAGAAAGTTAAAATCAGCTAGATTGCAATATTGGACTCCGCGAACATTTAAGAAAAACACCATTTATTTAAAGACATACATTTCGCCGGCGACGTTTATAAGCTCCCAGCTAGTTCCTACTTCATATAAACATTATGGTAAACGCATTTCATGATATAGTAGCCTGTTTTCCAGTGAATTTTCTATTGAATACGAAGGCTCTGCATTCAGACCAACCTTTTCACCGTCAACCTTTTGAGAGAAGACTTTACCTTGAGGTCGCTGCTAGTTGCTCATACAAACACATGAATATTAGATGGAAATAATATATCGGAACAGTTTTATTGCTGTACTTTTGTACTTTACTGCTTTAATTAAACCCAAATTGAATGTGAAAAACAACATTATTTCATAAATGTAACTGCTAAATAACTGTAAACTCGACTGCCCTATAAATGTCTACACAGATTTATTTTTAACTTACATCATTGGTATTTTAGTTTATTTACATTTCAATTTAATAAAATAGTACATACTTCATGAAATTTCCAAAAAGGGAACGAAACCACTGAAATGAAATACAAAAATATACCAAGTTTATAAATCACTGAATTGACAAAGGAACGAACCGAAATACATTTATAACTGTTTTGCATGCATTTGTTTACAACGCTTGAAGCGTATCTGATAAAACCATATAATAAAATCGGTCAAGTGCGAGTAGGACTCACGACACAATCGGATCCGTACAAGTAAGCTAAAAAGTTAATTCAGAAAACATGGTCACCCATCCAATTTATAACCGCGCCAACTGTTGTTTAACTTCATTTTTTATCTGTATTTATAGTGGCAGTAGAAACAAAAAAACGACACCATCTCCGAAAATTGCAACTGTCTTACTATGACGGTTCATTTGGTTGTCACCAAGCTATATCTGACAGACAGACAGAGAGACAGACAAACAAACGGACAGCCGGCAGGCCGCTACCCTTTACATATTGAACCCTAAAAACCCTCTTTTCACTGCTCCGGTTATCTTGTTAGCGATACAATGTTTGTTAGCTAACAAGAGAGAATTTTTCACTGGCCACAAGGATACCGCAGTATGTAGGTCAGGAAGCTGTAAGTTTATTATTTTATGAATTATCACTCGTATTTGTGAATGGGTAAAGTGCATTTTTCTGTATCCCCCAAGTTTATAATTTAATAGAAACAACATCCGCGTAAAAGATTGATTCAGTATTATTATTACTGGTTTGGAATTAAAACTAAATAAAAATCGACCCACTGTGAGTGAAATAGTGCTATATTTACTAAAACGTTTATTTTTATTCTTACCAACCCACCCACCCACCACGTTGTCTAAGTGTGGGTTGACAAATGTGTCAAACTCAATCGTATCATATTCACATATACGATCACAAATACTATTTAATATGTATAAACACGTACAGACGTAGACTAATGAAGTGAGTAAAACATATGTTATGTCTGAATGCCAATTCACAACATAATACACCTCTTGGAATAATAACCTCTTTACACGGTATATACTATTGAAATTGTAGGACATCTTAGTAGGCTTATTCAAATACAAAAAATACGCCTTATTCATGACACAACCTAATATCACAGTAAACATAATAACATGATAAGGAAAATTCACATGAATGACTCTAAGGCATTTTCATTATTATTGCTATATTAAGTTCACAAATAAATAGACATCAATTTTCTCGACATTAAATAACATATAATATTACAATCATTGGAAGGCTCAATGAATAAACTTGAACGACCTTGACTCGAATTATATTGAAAATTTTACTTTTATATTTCGGTATTCTTCGCAATGTTATGTGAAACGTGAAATTAAATTATTTACTCCCTCACATCAAAACTCTGAGACCGACGTCAAGTCTCGTTGTGTTTATTTTCATGAGATTACATCTTTCATAATGCAAATAGGTAACCCTCATTTTGTACGGACGGCTAATGTAAATGATGCAAAAATAGTAATAAACATTATGCTCTGTTTGTGTTGATAATATTTTTTATTTACCTTAAGTAATGAAGCGAATTTATGGTGATGAGTTTTAGAATGAGCTCTCGTCCGCTGATTTTATAGGTGCGAAACATGTTCATCCGAATCTAATTAGGTGTAAACCCTTTGAGGATGACACTCGCATTTTATATCTTGAAATTAACATTCTCGAATAAAGTAAGCGAAATTAGGTACTGTAATATAAAAAGGTTTGTGAGCTCGTTATCTTAAAAGACGTTACAGATTTTTATTAGGCTTTATAAATATTTACATTATAATTTTTTTTTTTTAATTAAATTGTTCCTCATAAATAAGCTACACGTGACAATAAATATTAGCTGAAACCTGTAACTTTTCGTTGTCGAAATAATTTCTTGACAATTGAGCCCGTCCCGAGTCAGTGTAGTCTCATACACTCGGGGGGGTCATAACCATCATCATCAGTCCATACATGTTCCCACTGCTGGGGCACAGGTCTCCTATGAGGTTTCAGGCCATAATCCACCACGCTGACCAAGTGCGGGTTGGCAGATATCACATGCCGTCGAACTCTTGATTATTGGACATGCTCAAAAAAATTGAAAAATCAATTTTCAAAATTCAGCAGGCTACTCTCGTACCCACGGCTTATCGATTTTAAGTCCAAGGTCTGAACTGACGATATGTTTTTCGGATTGATTATATTTATGGGGAAGTAAGTAATCAGCTTTTTGTTTGTTTCAATTACTCCAATGCATGTAACGTACGATAGACAATATTTCCACAGAAACCTAAATCCTAAGTAAACTTCTCAAAACTCGACAAAAGCCATTCGCTAAAAGAACATTAACTTAAAACTATAACGGACAGTTCACCACTAAACCGTCCTTTGGCTTAGCAAGCTGATAAATTAACCCCGCCCCCCCCTTACCCACCCCGTTATCCTCACAGATATTGTTTTCTTCAACCGCCACTTAGAAAAATTACTTTGTTCGCATTAAATGAAAAGAAGATTCAATATAGTTGGTAACCGCTTGGCTGCAAGATTCTCGTTTTTGCTGCAATCTTATAACTCTCCTGCTACAATTCTGTATTACATTTGAAAAGATAGCCTGTTTTATGTACACTGTTATAATGGCGAATCTTTTCACGTATCGTTTTATCACAACCATAACCGCCTCGGTTATTCATTGTACCAGTAATTCGATGCATAACTTCGGAAAATAAATGTTAATAGTTTATGTATTAATGTATCATTAACAACTCTCTCTCTTCAGCCTTTCTCTGTCCACTGTTAGATATTAATTAGGCCTCTCCATTACCAACTACTAATATATAACTATGTCAATATATATGTTAAAGAAAGAGCGAAGATTGAATTTACTGTCGTAGAATATAAACCTGATTTTTCAGTAACACAATGTTTTCCTCCCATGAATAAAAGTGTTTCAAGGATTGGTTCATTTTAATTAAATTTCAACAACAAATAGTCAGTATTTCATTTCTCAAAACAATCAACTACAATAAACTTCCAGAACGTTGCGCGAGAGAAATAGAGAACAATTTAATCAGCAACTATCGTTTCCGTCATATCGCGTTCCCTTGTAAATAACAAATATTTGTTACATGACATAATACGTCTGTCAACATACATTTCGCGGAAGGGTCCCCAACACAGCCCTTAAGTATGTAGGCGTTTGAAATCTGAATGATATTGCTCGTATCCGGAGATATATAGTCGACAATCGAGACAAATTGCACAACGCACTTACCGTGATACGTGTAGCGTTTCAGGTGGGTCAGAATTGGGTGTAATGTGGAAGTGGTACGGGACTGGAATATATTATATACACCGATAATGTGAGTGGAGCCGCTGATGCGTACGGACTGTTAGAATCGTAACAAACCTGTTAGTACATAAATTTAGAACTTGTTAATTTGGGAGTAGCTCTCATCAAAGGTAGTTCGCTTTTAGTTCTCGATCTCATCGGGTACTCGTTCCTTTTATTTTTAATTCTTAAATATGTTGGTACTTATAAGAAGAAATACGAACATAAATCACAACCTTATAGAGGCCATAGGGTTTTAAAAACCTTAAATGTCAATTAAGAGAGAAAACAAATTGAAATAAGGCAAAAATAATGATTTATACTTTTATATCTATACAATATTATAAAGCTGAAGAGTTTTTTTAGTTTGTTTGAACGCACTTATCTCAGGAACTGCTTGTCAGATTTGAAAAATTATTTCAGTGTTTATTGAAGAAGGAATCATGTAAGTCCTATATGCGTATTCTATTACTAACGGTCCACCCCGACTTCGCCCATGGTACATATAAAGTCTATATCTCCCAGTGAAGTTGTAGCCTTCGAAAGAATGGTGAAAGAATTTTTGAAATTGGTCCAGCAGTTTTAGCGTGGAAACATTACAAATTCACAAGCATACAAATATACAAAAACCCAAAAAATGCAAACATACAAAAAATTCCTCTTTATAATATTAGTGTAGATGACTCTACTGAAATTCAGAAATCTCCGATCTAACTAGAAAAGGTCAATGAAACGGCATTTTTATAACAGTAAATTATATAATTAACTACCCGCAAATGTATTTGAAGTAGGTAACGAAGAGTTGACATTCGGTACTTCCCCGACGTGACTGGCTCCAGGTTATTCACTTGCATGGATTTACGTCGTGATATCCTAACCTTATTAACAAACAAAAAGCCCCTGGTATTTGTACAATCAGATTTTTTAAACAGCATTAAAAATTATAAATGTAATGTTTAATTGGGCATTTTATTTGAATACCCTATTTTGTTATCATATTTACTTAGAGCTTTCTACGAATTTGTTTAGTATTACAACAAACTGTTAGTTCAATTCACATTAAACGTAGTAAAAAATCAGCCTCATTCAAACTAATTGTTTTATATTAAAACAGCACTCTGTGTTGTCTAGAGTTACTTTCAGAGCCTTTTCAACTGACTTCAAAAACAGAACTGACTGAGCAACCGATTTTGATGATTCATTTTTGTTTGAATGGTTCCTTCCGTGTATCTAGTTACAGTTAAATTTTGTGAAGAATTTTTATTTTGGTGTTATATTCCATATATATTTTTAAAATTTATAAGTAAACGTTAAACATCAATAGTACTAAATCAAGAAAACGTCCGCTTAACATTCATATCTTTTATAATCTGTCTGAATTAGGGTCATCATAAAAATGGTCCAATTTAAAATGTCAATTTACACAAAGTGTTATAAACGAAATTTAGCCTTATTTGCCTTATTTTACAATAAAATTAATTAAAAATAGTCACAATTATTCAACAGAAAGATCTTAAAACTTTCCATCCTGTTCGAAACAAAATCACACTTTATTTTTGGTGACCAGCTACCATATTATTATAAAGAAGAATAGATTATGTCATCTCCTTCTATCTTATTGTACGATGTAAGATTATTATAAAAAAAAACATAAAGTATCCACATTCTCTTACATTGAAAACAGTCCCCAATCTAATTTCAATAACTTCAAAGTAAATGCGTCGTACTTACAAAGTGGTGTCTTTTAGTAAACATTTCAATAATATTCTTATCATCGAAGTATTTCCAAGTATAACAAAAGCACATTATGTTCAGAGAACACACATCTCTGCTGTCTCAACTATAAAGTTCATATTTGCGTGAGTGACAAATAGATTTATCTACTTGCAATTCAGTAAAAGAGAAATTGACTCCGGGTATTCCCTCTACATCCAATATTTATATACTCGTCTTGCAACGGATCGGGCGCACAAACACATCGAAGTTATTAATAAATTGCAATTCATTACTCCTTTCCTGTGAATGTATGTCTTGCATTTCTTCACAAATCCTGCAATGTATGGATCGAAAGAGATATAATTTTTGTACAATTGTGTGTGGTTCAATCGTGATACACGTCATAAGGCAATGCATGAGAGTATGGAAGGTATATAAATAACTCAATCTGGATCGCCATTTTACAGAGTTCAATTGGTTTTCAACATGAAGACATACCTGGTAGTATTATTCTTTGTTGTCGTCGCGTTTGTGGCGGCGCTTGAAGTTGAGGACGTTTCCAGTTAGTTCAATAATTATATTTAATATTCATTTTCCGTTAAACACATGGAATTTACTTAATAGTCAGATTTCACTATACTTTACTTTATAGTGTAATATCGCAAAAAGTAACATTTTACTTGATATGTAAGAAATTTTGTACCTCATTAGTACTTGGCCACACATTTCAGTGGGTCGGTGGCTTTTTTAAACACCATGTGTTTCCGTATCAATCAAATAAAAATCAATCCAACTTCGAATAAGATAGTTTTGATCATATTTGTTAAACAATAAACACCTTGTTAAGAAAGAGGTAAGTTTTATTTTCCATTGTTTTATAACCAAACAACAAAATGATATAATATGTCTCATAACAGGTCCTCATCTGGTGCAAAAGCGGCAGATAACTAAGCCTCAGACGATATTCGTGAAGCCCCCGCCTGGATGCATATTTTACGAATGCATTGCTAAGTGCAGACAGCGTGGTCATCAAAATGGAGGATACTGCACCATTAATGGATGTGTCTGTTTGCGATAAAGTCTTGTGTATTAATATTTATGACTTAGTATAAAGGTTAGGTAGGTTAAAATATTTAAACATCGTGTTTGTAACGTCCATTATTAGGTTATGCTCATGTACCTCGATATGTGACTTTATATATTATGAATATAATTTTTGACTATTGTATGTCATCCTATGGTCGTTGACAATCGTTGTTATTTGCCGATTGAATATTATTATATGATAGCTACGCAATTGAAATGTATAATTAAATTATTGTTCGAGAAATATACGGTTCATGTATTCCTGGTCTAGTTCTTGTAGTTACTACTATCTCGTGATTACGGCGTTTAAATCTCATAACATTCCAATTTTTAAATTTTATTTAGTTACGTATCTACATATTACCCACTGATTAATGAATTACATACGAGTTTATTTTTTGTATATAAAATATCGCCTGTTTCCATTATTCTAAATACAACCACAGATTATATAATATTATACTAATACAAATATTCAGCAGCGACAACAGAATCAGCGCTTTTTATGATACGATATATTTGTCGTAGAAAAACACGCAGAGAAAACTGACTATACTAAAAACGCAAATACAAACCCTTCAGAACTATTTTATAGCTATATGCTTCAGCAAGCGACACCCCTGGGCCCTGCCAGTTGTAAGAACGTCACCTTCCTTGACAGTATTGACAAAATGTCGCTTGTTATCGCTTCGTTTAGTTATTTTCCGAACAAAGACTACTAGGTCTACTCAGAAGTTATTCATAATGAGCCACTCGCAGTAATTAATAGGCTTGCTGCCATTTAACGAAGTGAACTCCCCAGAGTCTCTGAAGATATTTCTCGCCCTTTGAAATATTTCCAAAGGATATTTTTCGATATTGATTATTCCCAACTCGACGGTCGCTTTGTAGCATGTCTCGTTAGAGAGCTTGTAATTATTGTACGCAAAATAGAAAATATTCGTGTTTCCAACAACAAAGATATTATATTGAATAAAGCGGTGACTTCTATACAGCCATGTCAACACCGAAAGGTGGCTAAGTTAAGACTAGGACATATATTTATTCCATGCTGAATTTATGTTTAAGGAATATAGTTCTTTTTGATCATGGTATATAAATGAAAATTATCAGGATATAATGTCTAACAATTTTTTATTCATGAACAATTAATGGAAACGCTTTACCACGATCTCGCCTGCTGGTAAGCGAAGATATACCCTAATATTGAACGCACTTTCCTAGAAGGTACTTTTTTACTTTTCGCTTGAAGAAAATATAACATTATTTTTTAAACAAAATCTAAATACCCAAAACATATGTGTTTGGTTATTCTTCGTGTAATGTTAGGTCTCGTAGATAATATTTATTAAGGCTTAATGAGTATTTAGGACATGGGTATCATAAAAGATTTCGGAATATTTTTCAAAATAAAGAAAATCTGACACGCGTAGGTAGTTAATATGAAACCACATCCATATTAAACCAGTCAATTTGATAGCGTAGATAACATGAATAGTCTGAGGTTAAACAATAAAAATCTCTGCACGCTAAAGTAGTTCTAGTGCCATTGTGATAGAACATAAAACAGATCGCCGTTTGCTAAATACATTGCCCGAAAGTCGCAACTACAAAAGTAAGAATTGGGATGTAACTGCCAAGTTGCTTTGGCTCGAGGCGAGTCGACCCTAAATTAAGTATCCAGTTGGTATTCAGTAGTTATGTAACTCGTTGATATTCTGATAAGGTGTGTTAGACTAGCCCTAGTGCTTATCACTTGATCGCTTGTACTTACGAAGAGCTTAATGGAAGATAGCAATCGAAAATAATAGGTATCTACCTTCGTTTTAATGTGTGTGAAACGGAAACGTGGCAAGTGTTTGTTATGTTATTTGTAATTGTTTGTTTTTGTTATCGAGATTATCTCTTCATAGTTTAAAACAAAGTAGCTACACAAAGTTGTAGAATAGTAGTTGCGGCTATGATTTTATTGCCTTCTGCAATCTTCTTTCAATCATTTTTGAACACTATATCTTTATAATTAGGTATAGTAGCTACGTGGTAGCAATTTATATAGTTCTTCTATAAGTTCTTGTTCAAGATCCTTAGTCGTAGCTGTCATTACATAAAATATCTGCAATTTTAAAACATTAATAAAGACAATATATTGATAATTAATATACAACAACAATCTATTATTTATGTGAAAATGAGTTCATCAGTGCTGTTATATGATACAGTATAAAATTATTTCTCTGATACTCCACGCCGGGCATATGATTATGCACTTTTGCTTTTCGCGGATCTCAAATGTGGTTTAATTATTAGTTTTTTAGCATGTATTTGAGCTTCTAAATTTATAAAGAAGAGAAGAAATTGGGGCGGCACATAATATCGCATAAAACTTCAATATCTGAGGTGGGCCCAAGGGTTGGGCGTGTGGTTAGCGGCGAAATACAGTTTCACCGATCTCATCATCGTGTTTTTGTCCTATGAAAATAACCAAATCTGAATGGGTTTGTATATTACTTGGAACTAAAATAAATATTGCCTGTTTCTCCATGTCTAAGCCAGAGAAGCGATTTGGACGAAATTTGGTACCAAGACAGCTTACGACTTGTTAATGAACAAACTGCTGGTTTTACCCCGGTAATCCCGGGAACTATGTGGGTTTTCCTTGAACTACGCTGGTGACGCTGTGGGCGGAAAGCTAGTTAAAACTACTTTTTTAGCGGCCCTATCTTCACTGTCTATGTTCACGGACAGTGGTGATCACTTACCGTCAAGCGAACCACCAGCTCAGATGCCCGCTATGACATAAAACATAAAATGAAATGTCACCAACAGTGCATAACCTTACAAGGTAGATAGCGGTTATTCCATACAAAGTCTATATGCCTAAAATATGCAAATTCGAAGTGACACAGGACTTGTAAACAAATCACTATGTTTACCTTTCTGAGGTGATCATATCGCTGTTATGTAAAACACGTTGAATTAATTAAGGATGATTAATTAAACATGTTGTTCAGATGAACAAAAGGGTGTAAGTTAAAATATACATACATCTTTTTAAAAATGTCAAAGTTTTTGGGTAATGACGACTTTATTTTATTTTAATTTGTTGTTGTTTAAAACTGGTTTATACCGTAAACATCTTGGAATGGTAGCGACTATAATAATCCACGAACGTTAAAACTAATACTTAATTAAAATAAACGAATACTGAATACAAGTAAATACAATTATGCACATTGAATTTCGTTAATGGACTTTTTAAAAGCATTCTCCACAACTTCAATCCTCTGAGTGTAACATAATTCTAACTAATAAAGTAAGAGGTATTCTTGCTTAACAATATAATGGGTAGACATTTATAAGATTATTTTCTTTCGTATTATTATTTTTAATACTAGAGCTATCCTATATTACCAGTCATCGACGGCATGGGAATAGAAAATTAACAGTAAAATAGCCCGTAACCCTCTAGATATTGTAGCATTAAATCATCTGTTGCGACATAAAGGAAAACAAACAAACAAACTGGCACAATTTCACATTTATAACAGTAGTGAAGAGTGAGGATATTGATTCAGGTTGCGGAAGCGTATTTGCAGCGGCCCTACCTCTGCAAATGTTCATGGGCGGGATATCAATACTAACTGAAAAAGTTGTATGTAAAACAAATAATACAATGAATATCAATAAAACATTTTTTTTTATTATATATACCTTGGTTTTTCTACAACTTCTTCTTATAATTAAAGAGAAGCAACATGAAACAATAAAAAAGAAAGTAAAGAATGATATTAAAATATTCTTCCTACCACATTTACATACATTAATAGAAGTAATTTATAAAACATTTTAAAAATCATATCACTTCAATAGTAACACTTCATTATTAAAACAACAAAATAATGAAATATGTATTGGCTTACGGTTCCCATAAAATATACATGCAAAATATTACAATACTTATATTATACTATTGTACTCATCTGCATATGTACCTATTTAAAGATGTATTAAAGCATATTTTTCTTATCTTTTATTACAGAAAAGATTCATCATAGAAAACAATGAAAATATAAGATGAATAGCTTATAATTAATCATCCATCATATTCTTTTAAGAATAAGTCAAGGCTCAACACCTCTATCACAAAAACAATTGCCATTCTTGCAAGCCCCGGTACTCCAGCCTCTCGTATTGCAGTACAGGTCACAGTCCATTCGACATAAACGTTTGATCATCTCAGCTTCGCCCACTGGAAATTGGTATTGTACGAATTATTATGTATACTTTATATTCTTTAAACGCAAATAATAATTATAAAACGATAAATATTAAACAATTATAACAATGACATTATATTCATGTTTGATTGTTTGTTTGGTACGATTTTATACAAAAAGTATTCGACCAATTACAAAAATAACGTTACCGTTAGGAAATTAGATTTTTACCTATCAAGATAACAAGATGAATATAATACTATAAATTATAAAATACATGAATCATCGTCATTAACATGTGTACAAAGTTTGAATAAATCTATTAAAGTGGGTCGAAATCGAGTCTAAAAGAATAAGTTACATTTAGATATACAAGTGACGCTAATTAATCGTATTAAAAACTCTCTTGCGCAATTGTAAAACCTTTGCTAGGTTCAAAATAATAACTAGAGGAAATTTATACATTTTGCACCAAACTCCACAACTGAACACGAAACTAAACATAACTCTTAGCAGGAGCCTTTATCATATTAATGAAAAGTTATTCACCATTCTACTACCCTTGATAAACATTGTTAAGCGGACATGTAAGATAATCTTTATGGAAGTAGGGGCTAACGGAAAACTGTTTGTTTGTGTTTACTTTAACTCGGAAGTAATATTATTGTAAGATTATATTTACGAATATAAATTTCTCATATCTTTTGCCGAGTGTCTTTGTTAAGTCTAAGTTTACGTAGTGCGTTTTCATAGCGATTTAGTGTATAATGCTTATATATCCTAAAAGGTAACAGGTATAACTGTAATTTAGATTTAAAAGAAAATAATATAACCAATATAAAAAACGATAAGCAAACGATATTCTTACTTTTAATATTTTATATTCAACAGTTACATTAATAGAAGAAAATTTATCGATCCGAAACTATCATGATTCATCTCTAACATTGATTTTTTTATATAAATAATTAACTGTACGTTATTATTATATTCCATAGACAGACGTTTATCTATTAATAAATTACTTACATTATTATTCACATACAATGAAAATATAAAAAAGTGCATAAAATTATGTTATATAATATTTATTTTATTCTTTTATTAGAATAAATTGATTTATTCTATACTATTCTGCCCTAAATAAATAGAAATGCATTTTTAGAGCCGTGGAGCACTAAAAATTTAAGTGCCTATTTGAATTGGGAGAACATTTTTTCCATTCCAAGATCCACCCATGCAATGTCATCGGCAATTACAAAACCAACATATAATGGACGATGGGTTACGTATACAAAATAAAACACACCAAAGGGAATAATCGATTGATAATTATATCGGTTTTTCATTTCCAATCGGTATTCTAGATATAGATAGTGAGTAAACAAATTGTTATTCTAACAATTGTGTCATGTATAAAATCATTAGGTGTCTTTAAATTTACTTTATAAGCAAGTGATTTTATTGACCGACGCGGAAATTCCCAAAAACGAAAGTCAATCAAGTCGTTGTCAAAAGATTGCTGCCATTTTTTTTATTTAACAGGAAATTAGTGTCATTTCACCCCATTTTAGAATCTGGCGCTGGCACTCAAAATAATTCTAGGAAACGTCGTAGCGCTTTAATTTTTTATCTCTTTTATGTCTTTTCTTTAATTACATATTATAATGTCATTTTTTTTATTATAATTAGTTATAATTTAATATTCAACTCAATAAAAATGCATTGTAGTAAAGAGACAGTTTTAAAAGCTATATTAAATTCAAACTTTACCGTCCTAAAACTCTATAATATTGCTAATCACTTTTACTATGCTTATAATTTATATATGCAATAATTCTACGATCAAGTTAGGAGGTAAACAAATATAATGCATTGAATTGTATAAAATGACCGTACCTACCCAACTTATTAATATTTTTATCACCGCCTAAAATAAAAGAAAGTTTGCTTTCTCACAGCTCATATTTGAATTACATAGTTGCCACCTATAATACATTATTTTTTACTTTTTAAATATAATCTCATCAAACCGCCAACGAAACCGAAAACTCGTTAGTAAACACCAATACATAAATACACGATATCTTTAAAATTACATTTACATAATCGCATTTCCCACAAACCATGAATCACAACAGCTTTCACATTAACAAAATATGAACAGCAACAAATATTAATGATGAATCGCGTCGATATGCCATTACTGCTTGTAAGCGATAATTGTTCGACTGGAAACAAACATTTAATACACATTAGCTAATTACGTCGCTGTGTTCGTGCCCTGAATTCTAATAGAATATTTGTTGAATTGGGCCTACATTTGACTAGCTGATATTTAGCTAAATATCGTTACAATATATTTTAATTTAAACGTTGAGAAAATGCTTGAAACGTAGTAGTTGTACAAAGTTACGTGTAAATAAATAAATTTTGACATATAGTCAAGTCAAAATAGACATGACAGGTTGCAATAATTCGCATAGAGCAGAAAATTAATATTAACCTCTAATATACGATACAAATGATATGTGTCGGCCGTATCCGGTCGATCCCATGCTTGCTAAAAAAGTTATTCGAAGTCAAAGGTAAAAAAAAACAGTTTTTGTATTTTTTTTTTTTTTTTTCAAACGGTCAATTTGTCACTAAAAAAGGTCAAATAAATGTAGATCATCAAATTTCCTACAGAAAATTATGTTATTTTAGAGATATCAAAGATTAATAACTTAATTTTCTTAGAAATAGCCGCATAACGAAATGCATATAGATGATACACGGCACATACTTTTACTAGAATAACATCCTTACGTCCGTCCGTCTCCTATATCTCCTATATATCCGTCTCTCTAGTTGTACCGGTTAACTCCTGGAACGGCTTAACCAATTTTGACGGAAATCTAACTTGCAAATAGCTGATGTAATAAGGAGTAACTAAGGTTAGTTTTTGTACTGATATTATATCAGAACATTCGGATTAAACGACTTTTTAATCCGAATATTACCTTATAAGTGTAAGAGCGTAAGTGAAACTGCGGGACGCAACTAATAATCATATAATACATCTATTGTTGTAAGTTATCATGCTATAAATCGAACGGTCTCACTAGCGATCCGCCCCGTCATCGCCCGTGGTATATATATGTCCTATAGCCTTCCTCAATAAATACCTATCTAACACTGAAAGAATTTTTCAAATCGGACCAGTAGTTCCTGAGATTAGTGCGTAATAAACAAACTCTTCGCCTTTATAATATGACTATAGATTGCCATTTGATTCAGCTCACATTCCACACATATATCTAATAAGTAGACATTGGTCGCCTATATATCATTTCGGATAAACGAAGCGTACTGTATACTTGTATTAAACTAAGCAATAAATAGGACAAGTATAATACATCCTTCAAACAAATAGATCGAGGTCAAAGTCTTAAAAACTACGCATAATGTTCCGTAAGGGTTAAATGCTGGTGTGCAATTTTTGATCGTAAAATCTATTTTGTCGAGTGTAAGAGCCATAAATATGACATATTGGGTCTGTTAAAGACGACCGATTTTATCCATCGCTCAATAAATAATACGCTAATATATAAATGGAATGAAGGAAGGAAAACATTTAATAAAAATGCGTTGAGTCATCGTTTTATTCCATGGTACGGGTTTTATTGTGACTATATTGACATGAAGAGTATAAGTATCTATATTTTTTCTTTTAAAAGACCTGAGAAAACGAAGATTTTAGTGATATGTTTATATGAAAATTTATTTATTTTAAAATAGCATTGTTGTTAGTCAATATAATAGTTCCGAATAATATTTAATTTCCGATATTTATGTATTGAACTTGCCGTGAGACAAACGTAGCGTATATTCATGTTGTATCTTTCGCCGAGAAAAACTTAATTCATAATTATTAATGCGATATACGAATATAAAATAAACTACACTTTAAATATAAAAGCCCCAAAAAATTACTCTTACACAATCAATATCAACAATACCTTTAGATACATGTACAAAAATACCTTTAGATTAAAATAATATAAAGCAAAATAAAAATATTCACCAGTTAATGCACAGATCACAATCAAAACGAACACAAAAAGTCCTCTGAACAAAGCCATGTTGCAAACCACACTACTTTTATTTACACTTATTTTGTTTATAAAACAATTTGATTTTCATTTAACTCCAGTAATTGTTTTTAACTGATGCATACTGCCTTATCAATAATACGTGAATTATTTACAGTTCCGTCGAGATTTATTGACTATATATTGATAAGACTGTATTTACCGTGCAGTGATTAGTTTTTAATGACGTTGCAAATTTATTTTTGCGCCATCTTGTAGACATTAAAAGAATCAATGTAAATTAATTACAATATCTGTAACTTGACAAATAACCCACTGAAACATTAGCTCTTTAGGGGGATTTGATTAATGATTCATAGTATAAATTAATGCTTATGTATGATTTAAAATAATATAAAATTATTATTATTATTCTATTAATAATTGTTTTATAGTAGTAGTAGTTATATGTTAACGGTGGTGAAATCCTGTATTTAGAGCATATAAACACACCATTAATATTTTAATAGTATAAAAATTAAATACAATAACAAAACCTCTTATAATTTCGTACACTGTAAGTCTTATCCTTTTTATAGTGGAGTCTTTTACCCATACCCAGGGCCCCTGAGGTAGGGACCCTGGGTCATGTCGGATTCCCACTGCATGAGTGGACTACCGAATTAACTCCACTGTCTGCGGTCGAGGGGGAGACACGGGAGTATGTGAGGTTTCGTACCCGACCGGCATGGTATACCCAAACCTACATCTAAAACAGTTCATAACTTAAGTTACAGCGGTGTCTCCTAGCACTCCTCTGTCGATAATCAGTCATACAATACCTACTTGTCTAAATAATTAAGTTGTCTTTGAAATGGCGAACAATTTTACGAAAGATGTTGAATGGTCATGGTTGCCTACTTCAAGTACTTTGTGTGTTTTATTGTTGTCTTTCTAAATTGTAATTTTAGATATGCCGATAGCTATTAAAAAGCAGCCTGGATTATTATTCTAAGGGTAAATATTATTTTAAAGGTTACACTGAAGTGACAGCGACAACACCGTACATTTCAGAGATAATTTGTAATCAGACTCATGTCCATGATTCATTAAAATATCAGGTTAAGTCCCGAACAAGCGGTATATAAAGTTACTGTACATTTGTTATGTCTCAGTTCTTCCTGTCGAGTGTTGAGTATTTGTTAGAATGGCTTCTTCCAGTGTTTATATTTTGTTTCTTTTCTTATTCGCCGTTAATGGACACGTGACTGTGAATATCTATGAAGGTTTGTATGGCTATGTTCTTGTATCTAGTTGAAAAAATATCCATTTTAGCTAAGAGGAGGCTTTTTGTTTTCCACATTTGCGTGATTTTAAAAGAATAATCAGCTTTTTCAGTCTGACAATTTATTGGGGCTACGTCGTTTTCGTATTTACGAAATGGTTTCGAATAATAAAGGCAATTTTATATGTTTAAGTAGTTTACCGATAATTATTTGCTATAATTGAAGAATAAAGTTAAAATTATATCTCGCGCTCTCCGGTCCGTGGTATTATGTACAAATATTAACGTTAAAATGAGACGCAATAAAAGGGAATTAAAGAAATACAAAGAATGTGTAAATAAAATAGTGATCATTTATATGTCAGCTCGGGCTGGATTATAGGGCTAAGTGCACTTGCGTTCGTTAATATCCAAGAGGGTACTCCGACATATATATTCTTCATTTCTTCATAGATGAAGAAAAAATAAATCAACAAATCGATAAATATACAATACAGAATGTAAATCACTTATAAATCATATATGACATACGTAGATTCATAGGTACAGAGGAATAGACTCAAAATACAGTAAGACGACTGGGTTTTGCAGTGTGGATGTGCATAATTAAAAGAGCGAATTTCAAGGTTCCAGAAGTTTTCTTTGTTAAACGTATATATGCTTTGAACAACTCACAACTTGTTGTATTAATGTAGTTAAATAATCATCAGCAAAAAAACTAAAGGCATTCTCGATAATTAATGAGAATAATTAAGCTTAAATAAATAAGTAGGTACTCACCTATAATTGTTCTATTAATATATTAAGGTTACCCATATCAATTAACTAACAATTTATGATTAGACCACAAATTGGTCAGGAATATACAGACCCATCAGTATTGATAATGTTTTCAACAGTATTGATTGATTGCATGCAAGAGGTGACGCACGCAACTCGAATATTCCATTTTGGCAAATTTTTCATTGTTCTTCAGCGAACGTTGATACCAATAACAGCCTGACTCCTATCTACTATCATCTGTAACCTAGTTAGTAGTTACACAAAAAGTAATATATATTTCCGTTTGCTATTGAGGAAATGTTTGGATTCTCTAAAAATGTGTACATTATAATTTTTGCATATTTCCGGATGACTTTAAATAAATAAATATGTAATGCATTGTATTTTCTTGTGATTGATTTTGCGCCAGTATTTTACATTTAGAACTTAAACGGGGAGCCCCGTGACCACGCTCGCTGTAGTGTTCGAAACGTCGTGTTAATATTATTATAATGAATAAGTCGCGTTTAAAATCCGTTTAAAAGCCTTTAATTTCTATATATATTGTTGTATCAATTTCTTAGTTAGTAGTTTAGTTTTTTCATACTTTTCCGGTAATATACACAACACAAAAATAATTTGTCATTCGAACCTGTAGATCGTTCAAAATAACCAACAAACAAACAAACAAACAAGCTCTGCAGTGTTAAATAAAATTGAGACTGATAAAGTTGTGGTGTTGTGGAACCACTAACTGAAACCAAAAAGGGCCAAGATGTGTATTAAGATGCGTCAACAAAATCGCTCTGTCCCTACCCCATAAGAAATAACATTTTAATTTAATTTATAGATGTAGACGCTAATAAAAAAGAAGGTTGGAACTGCGACCCTGCGACATGCATGCAACTGTGTCAGCGGATGGGATACACCAGTGGGGAGTGCATAGACAACAGATGTCAATGCGACAAATTTCTTGTTGATTCTGGTATGTTATGATTATATATACATAGAAACTAAATTGCTTATATTCTTTCTTCTATTAATATTTACAGTACAGCAATAAAACAAAATACATAATTAATTTAAACAGACTAGATATAAAGACAGCGTTTCAAATATATTCAATTCAATAAATTTATTACACATACGTTACGTTTATTAACATATGCCTAAAAGTAGATGGCTTAAAACCTTAGAAACAGAACTAATATCCTCAAAACCACAAGGCCCTAAATTGGCGGCAAATTTTGATATTCACATAAGATTAGATTTCGAAAATAAATAGACAACGTAGCAATAAACTGCTATTCAATCATAAAAATCCCCGCACTATCTCAGCCCCTTCTCCTCAAGGGAGCAATACATGTTAGTGTTGATTACATTCATTGCAATAATGCGTACCTAAGTGTTCATTTATATCGTTAAAGATAAATGGTTTATACGTTTTGTCTATGTAAAGAATTTTTGTTTTGCTAAGGATTGACAAAAGCAATTTAGTCTTTGGTTTTCCTGACTGTTGATTAAAGTCCTAACTCATATTCACTTTCATAGATAGAAGTGAGGAAACAACGCTAAGCGATTGTGACTACAGAGCGTGTGACCAAACATGCCGACGGCTTGGCTTTCCCGGAGGAGTATGCGTGGGTGACAAATGCAAGTGTGATAATTTCCTCAACCAAGAAATTAGCCAAGGTTTGTTATTAATATTAAGCTCCTTTGACCCGGATGTCAATATGCATGCATTGCACGTGTACAACTGTATCTATTAAAAAACCTGCATCAAAATGCAATGTTTGCATGTTTGCGCTCTTGCAAGGAAAAAATGCGTATATGTATGTGCGAAATTAGGTGGTCGGCATTACGCTCAGAGGCCGAGATTTTATAAAGCGAAAAAATGCTTACCGCATTGTATGCACAGAAAAAATCCATAATATATCAAAATTTACACTATGGCACACTTTACTTAATATTATAAGATACCTGAATCTAGAATAATACCCAGGAAATTAATACTTAAATAATTAAAAATATATTTTAGTAAACTTAAAATCACACTTCATACAAATAAATTATAAGTAAATAGCTGTGATTATGAAGAACGCGATCAAACAAACGTTTTTCACCTGTGATTACCTCCTGTGATGTGAACGACCAGAACCACCTGTGATGACCGGGTGGGGTGTGTGAGGCTTTGTCACACTTGTATGTCAATGTCTTTACAGAAATAATTGATGGTATTGTTTTTATAATACACTAGCTGTTACGAATATAAAAAACTTCAAAATGCTCATCCGATTAATTAAAACTATAGCTAGACACTTTTTGACGAATATTTTAATACATGATGTGTCATTTAAACGCACAACATAAGTACGTTATTGATCACAGATATTCATAGATCTAAAATTCAAAGCTGCAACTACCAGGAATGTAATCAAAGATGTCGTCGGCTCGGGTTCCCTAGTGGCGCGTGTGTGAACAATGTATGCAAATGTGATAATTTCGCATACGATGAAGGTAATTTTTTCTTCTTTTTTTGCTATATATTATAAATGTGGAAAAATATTTGTTTCTTTGTATGTCTACTTTTACGTCGCACTGGAGTGATTTTTGTGTCTGGACTCAATGAAGATACACCTATGTCCAGAGTCCTCCTATCCCCTAGCCTTCGCCAGAGAGTCATGTGGATTACTTCTTATCTCTAAAAGGTTTCGCTTTCCCAGTGGGCTTTGTTTGGGTGATTGCTAAAATACGATAGCTTCTATCAACTGGAAGTAACAAGTAAAAGTAACAAGTTTTTAAAGATTTAAAAGGTAAATTTTTAAAGCAAGCAATATTTATAAAGCATTTCAATGCTATGAAACTAAAAATTAAAGGTAAATAGTTTAAAAAAGTTAAATTGCAGTTTCATGGATAATCCGAAATAGAAGGTTGCAATTTGAAATTTAATGAATTATCTCTCGTTAATTGCATTGAAATACTAAGTATTCCAACCATATAAACACTGTTATTTCTCCATCACGTCTAGATTCAGCTAAAATCAATAGTGAATATAGCAGCTGTAATTACCGAGAGTGCGATAGAAGATGCCGCCGTCTCAAATTTCCCGGAGGAGCTTGTGTGAATAACAGATGCAAATGCGACAATTTCCGATTAAGCGTTGGAGGTAAATGTAATTCATTTACTTAAAAAAATCTTGAAACCAAATTTTCGTGGTCTGGCGTTGAAAAAAGAAGCCTATCGTAATGTTATAAATACGATTCGCTTTCCACCACAGCTACGCCCGCGTGGTCAATGGACAAGATAGACAGACCCGGAACCGTCTGTATAGTTCCTTTCTTTGTCTGCTTCACATCTCAAACTATCCCTTTACAAAATTTCATCCAAACCGATTCAGAGGCAGGGCCGGCCCTAGAGCGTCAAATGAAATAAAACTTGAGAGTATTTTGGTCAACGAGGCTTTTAAAAAAAGTGCGCATAGGGTCACGCGCAATAGAGGACCAAGCAGATAGAGAAAAAAATTTGGAAATGCCTAAAGGCATAAATGTAAAACTTGAAATGTTTTTACACTTACGTCATAATTATATATTTTTTTTTATACAAAAAAAATAACTTAGAAGATATATCATTTTGCGATGGTGAGCTTATATCGAATCGGCCTCTCTGAGCCCTATTTATAGTAGCGGAATTGGGACTTGTTTAGATAGAATTTCCTTCTTTTTCAAGATCTTTTTTGATAAACCCAAGTTAAATATAGTTACTACAAGTATAGGAGTAATTAACGAAAATAATAAAGTGCATCTTGTTTCAGATATAGAAGAAAATCTTTCCTCTCAGGTCTGTGACGAAATTGCGTGCATGAACATGTGCATCGGCTTCAATTACGTTTTTGGCATGTGCCGGGATGGCAGCTGCATTTGTTTTTAATTTTTTTTTTTAATTAATTCTAAATTTAAATTTGTTATTCATAGGTTTTTCGATCATGTCTGCTCTGTTGAGCAAATCAGACATTACCAATGTATTGTTAACATGCTGATCAATTGAGAAAGTTATAGATTTAATTCAATAAAAAAATATCAGGTCTTTGAAATAATATTTTATGAACCCATATTTTTCTGGATTACGCACATTATAGGGATAGTAACGACTTCATTCTATACCCAAACTGAACTTTGAAAAAGGTCTCCATAAAACAGTGGACTATTTAAGAGAAAAGTATAAACTGTTCAAATAGCGATGGGACCAGATTCGAAGTTCAATATTAACAAACGTCCAGTGAAAACGACCCGACCAAGCTGTAATTTTCTATTTACGACCCATAAAAGCATTCATTCCTGCACTTGCTATTGGAAGACCGTTTCCAACGCCTCTAAATTATATATTGCTACGGAATTTCGTATCGTGAACGTATTTAATCTTTTCACCCCACCAGCGCCTGCGTTTATTTGTAATATATTTTTTGAAACTTATCATTTAATTTAGCTCTGTGGAGCTCTGTTGTCTATGAATGAAATATAATTTACACATAACAAATACTATCAGTCATATATAGATCTAAAGGTGGTCAGCATAAAAGGTCAATATATTTTAACCAAAACACAAATGTTTCTCAGTCTTTATTAATAAATCTAGTATTTAAGCTAACCATGTTTAAAACAAATATACAACATTTATTTTCATTCGATACATTATAAGTATCCACATTGTTTCCGCTCGTTCACACACAATAATTAGGTAACCCGTATACAAACGACTTATTCAAAAAGTCGCTCGGCAAACGTACGTGACTCATATTAATTTAGCCAAGTTTTAATTAGAGACCCGAATTCAAACCTTCTTACAACTAACTTAATTAACTCCAAAGAACTAACAGTCGCAGGGGTAACTGCGCGTACACAAATTATAATTATCTATATGGGTATAGAAGTCTCAACTCTTCACGTTGGGCGAAATTAAGTAATAAGCCTACCGAACGTACTATTCATAGAAATTGCCTATTAAACTAAAGTAAAGTGTATATAGTTTGAGTAGCTTCGATGCTCGCTAGAGGATCTAATTTCAAAGCGGTTATATTGCGAAAGTATATCATGTTTAACAATGAAAAGTTTCACCCAGACCATTTGCCTAACCTAATTTGGTACTGGGCGTTATTTGTTTGAAATTTTTAAAGTTAATTGATCGTTCTATTACAAATACGCAGTCGTTCTATGGTAACGAGTATCTGATGGATATAATAAAAAATATACTTGGTTTAAGATTCGTAATCTGGATTAGATGTGAATGAGTATGTGTATGTTAATATTTGAACCACTCTCTATAAACCTCAAATCAGACTCAGAAGAACAAAAAACAAATTAATTATTAAAAAACGGTTGAAAAATTATGTATTATTAACGACTGCAGGGGACAGTATAATTAAGTACTTATCAATGGTCAATAAATTACTTTTGACAAGTTACTAACCAAATTAATTGAATGGAAATCGTTTATTGAGTTTTGGCAGTTTGACACTTGAAAATCCGCTATGAACGTTCTTAATTTAATTTAATGTTACTGGATAAAACTGATAAAACGTTGAAAAAATTATAGCTTACGAAAATGTGACTTGACAATTATTTCATCCTTATTGAATGAAGTTACCGCATTGAGCTTATACTGTAGTGGCATGTGTAATTTGATAAATAAATGAATAAAAGATAATATAAATTTAGTAGTGAATAATATGACTGATGGACATTTATTTTTATTACGTTTGTATTTTTCTGTTTATTACAAATATTTTTTTACAACGATTGATGTACCTAATATAAAGTAATATTGTTTAAAATAGTAAGCAACAAATAAATAAAAAAATCATTTGTTGTTTATATATATTTAAAACATGCTATTAAATATATTTAAAGTAACAGCTATTGCTGCCTGGACCTCATATTTAAAACTCTTAATTATTATTATTAAAAACTAAATAATTTTCTAAAAAACGAATAAAAGAAGAATTAAGATAAACCTTACACGTAAAATCTCATTCTCCATATTCATACTACCAACCAAAGTGAATAAATATGTGTATGTTAATGTGTGCATAATGTATCTTTAATTAATTTGTGGGGCTTTCATGATGAAGTTAACATTCCATATACCTAATGAGACAATATCAATAATTAAACAAATATTTAACAAACAATAAACTAATAATGAAAGCGTGTCACATTTTTAAACGACTGTCGAATTCTGAAAACCTACGACGATAGTAAATAGGATAAAGATTTTTATATCCCCCATGAGCGTGCTTGAGAATATTTTTCAGCTCAATGAACTAGAAAATGTGACGTCATCCTTGTTAGTATAAAAAGAGATTTTATTAGTGCATTGATACATTTAAACGATTTAAAAAATTCATCAATGGCAAAATGTAAATGAACTCCTATCAAATAGATAAAATAATAATGCAGCGAATTTAAAATCAATTACTACATGAGAAGACGTTAATAAATAAATAAAAGCGTGATCTTGATCTCAAATTACAAAAACTAAAAAACAGGAATCGATATTTATTCTATTGTATTTAATATTTTCTAAGAACGTGACATTGGTACCTATTAGGCATCTCGTTTCCATTTGGTTCGATAGAGTATTTCTTTTGCTAAAATTTCAACAATTCGACTAGAGTTAAGGCCTAATTTCAATTCTATTGTGCACGATTAATATTTGGGACTGAAACTCCCGAATGGGTTGAACGCTTGAGTTAAATTTAATCAGAGATCGACCTGGGACTTCAAATTATAATGTTTTTGGCAAAGTCGTATTATACTGGCTTATTAACTTTAAATGTTATGTAACACGTTAGCTCTAGTTTATAAAGTTTACCTATATTTTTCCATCAACCGTAATATACTTTTAAAACAGAAGGAATGAGATGATTTTACACGATAGTTCCATATGATTTTACTACGAGCTATTCTCAAATGCTTCTTGATTAATTTCGCTCTGAACCTAAAGTTATCAACATAAATCCTAGACATGTTTTAATGTCGTCCGGTGACGCAATAAACGTGAGAAGTTATTAATTTGGAAGACGCGGCGACGCGACGCGCCGTGAGATGAGTATCAAACCAAAATGAGGAGGGACTTTTTAACATTTCACCAGGGACGTTATATTATGGATTATTTTTTATAGCAACAATCATTTTATCTTTTTTGTATATAATAAACGAATTAAAGAATATATCATTCAATAGAAGCGGTTCGCTATCTATTTATTAATTTGACAATTATTGATTAAAATAGTTGATTAATATAGAATATTATCATATTAATAATATGATATATTTTATAGACTTCAGCATAATGACAAACTTAATTGTTATCCAGGTCAGCTAATTACTATTGTAGCAGTTAAGTAGAACTTGTTGCTTGCATCCCCGAAGAGTTTAATCATTTACCCGAAGCTACTCTCTCGAGGAAACCTTCAAAGATAGGCTTTGGTATTACAAAACTATGTTTCATATATCATAGGAGTCGAGTTTATATACATCGTCTGGACTGTAATCCCCTGGGTGGTCAAACCTCGACACCAACTGCCGTACAACCACATTTCACCGAGTTTCAGTACCCAAATAATCTGTATTTACCGCTGTGAATTTACTTGCCTCAGCTTAATATCTATCTTTTTAATCATACTTGTAGGGTCTTTAGAAACCTTAACTTTGGGCGGGAAATACGATTTCTGACATAGGTTCGAAATATGGTCTAGACTGTGATGGTATTCAGAAGGTTTCACACATTAATTAAGTAGGTATATGTCGTTTAAAAGGTTTTATTATTTAATTTATTTCCGTCGCATATTTAAATATTTGGAACTTTAATTCTAAACAGAAAAATGTCCTCTAAATAATCTATTATTTAAGCATAATGAGTAAAAAATAGTAGTAAAGTTGTCTACATTGAACTTTAGAAAACTCTTTTACGCTTTAAAATTTTTAAGCTTTTGCTGGAAAGTTACTGTCCATAGTAAAGTTCTCTGATATTTGATCATAAAGAGATAAATTCATTACAATAAGCTAGAACAATTGTGCAAATTATCCAAGTCTCATTCTACCTCAATCCTACCTCCATATTCATTCGCTTATAATTTCGCTATCCTATTTATTATTTTATCAGAACCTTCTTGAACAAATACTCTTCAAGTCACAATAAACACATAACGCATAAGTATACAATCCGAAGAATAATATCACATCGTTAATAGACTAGAGGAAGCATACGTAGCAAGCTATGCCGAATATTTCGTATCAGCCGAACGATCGCAAATGGGTCCGCAATATCGGAATACCGACGCCACGGCATTTGCTCACTAGTTCCGTGTTAATATCGCCCTTAATTACAAAAGGTTTCTACCTGAAAACGTGACTATCTCTTAATAGAGAATAGAAACCTTTTCTGAAGAACTTTGCTTTGCTAGGCTCCTACTGCTTTGTATTATTTGTGTAATGATAAACTCGATACCCACGAATTGTTTTGTAACTAAGTTATTTAAGTAACGGTTTAATTTGAAATATGTATATACCAGATAGGCTATCTGCATATCTGACAGCTCCACTCCACAGCTCCCACTTATTTATAGATAAACTTTAAAATACCTACAAAATACGTATAATGATAATTCTACGCAGGAGCCGCAACAAGAAATATAAAATAAATACGCAGGACGTGACAATGATTAGTATTTAAAACATTCCTTGTTCTGATCTAATGGTGATTCATCATAAACAAACGATTTAACAACGTTCAAATGATCGTAATTACGTTCCATCTTATTTATCTTAATCCTCTTAAGCGCTAACAACCCTTCCGACTGAATCGCTTTAAACAAATCCTTTCTATCAATCAGTACCCTGCAACAATTAAACGCAATGCCCGACAAATATTTAGGCTCAATTTGTAACAATCCTCTTGCTTAATTGATTACCCATTGTTGATCCTGTTAGTTTTAACCCCTTAAATATTTGTTCTGGAATAAACGCTGTATCTAATAAAGTAGTACTTTTTTAATTCATCATCATCATCATCATCAATAGCAGGGTTCAGACTTCAGGCAATAATCCTCACATTAGCTGAGATATGTAATCGAACCTTTGACTCTTGAACATACCAGTTTCCTCACGATGTGTTTCTTCACTGTTTTAAGCAATGTTGATGTAGATTATAATAAGATCAATTTAAAAACCTATTTATTTCTTACACGATCTTCCTCTCGACTTTTCTTATGAAGTCGGTGGTCCTAACCGCTGAATTACGTTTTTAAATTATGTACAACAATTGTCTTTAGTTTTCTGTTTTGAAGAAGCAAGTCTAAAATTCACAGACATTTAACATCAACGCTGAAACAAACAAAAGCGACTACATGGACTTATCCAACAGACGACAATAAACAAAAATATACAAAATTAAAAATATAATCTGTTCACTGGATTGAGGTCAAGCGTTGTTCGTATCGCATCAATAAAACTGAGGTAATACCCAAGTCGTTCATTACAACCGCTCTCAGCCGTGTCACTTTTAATTACTTCCAAACAGAATATTTAACATGTCTGAAAGCGGCCGAATTTTCATCCCACG
>NC_052118.1:8001760-8012090 GCF_012273895.1 Zerene cesonia | reverse complement strand
TCTGTGGGGGTGTGGTACTTCCCCGGTGCGAGCTGGCCCAATTCGTGACGAAGCGTGCTCGACTACCACATACAAAAATACCACGTACCAATACCACGTGATGTGTATGAGGAAGTCACTTTTCAAACAACATAATATCAATGCCAATGAGCTGATATTCATTAAAAGTGTAGTAATTTATATCAGAAAGTTAATATCGAGTTAACTTTAGTCAGTTGGCTGGTGGATACTAGGTACCTTAGTAGTAAACAACATCACTTTCATGTTTTGTACAGTGAAATTTTACGATGATCCTCAAAACACCTCAAACCTCAGAATTTACACAGGTAGTAACTAATTTCGCTATTACGATACGATTATGCTCACACGTATGATACAAATTACAATAAAATCAAACATAATAAGAATTCATTATTGAAAACGTTAGGAACAGAGACTAAAAAGAAGATAACACTAGCTCAAATTTTTTAACAGCTTCGTTTGAGCAAAAAATGTCTAAACAAACATTCTTAGTATACCTAATCAGACAATGCCTTGTCAAGACTTATGTTTCAAAGAATGTACTCGGTTAGCCTTTAATTAAAATAAACAAAAACGAATGACATAGAAGTTTATTTATATGTACTTTAATGAGAATGTAGCGAGCCAACCCACGTCGGAACGTAGAAATAACAGAGTAAAAGTGTGTTTGTTGAGTGTTGACTGTTGACGAAAATTCTGGTTAGCGGCAGCCATGTATGTTCCTTTGTTTGCGCGGGAAATATTTTGTAATTCTTGAAAATGTCACGCTAATTAATTTTTGTATAAGTTTTGAAGACCTAAAGAAGTAGGCTGAAATGTGTTAATCAGTTAATCAATATTTATAAATGTGCAAAAGGATGGAGGAGTATATTATATCCTTTCCAATTTATGAACGCATAACTAAATACCTATCCATTAGTATCAACCACTAGCGTACGAGAATATTTCCATTATGAAAAATGTTTGTGAAAACAATCTTTTCCCAATGTATATTATGGCGTATACTGTACACTTTTCATATAATAAAAGATCAATTTTATATAATAAAAGGGAGTAATGGGTTTTGACTTTTTTTTGAATATGAGGATTCAAGCCATGATCCATTACGCTGGCTAAGTACGGGTTGGCAGATGTCATGTATATCTTCGAACTTTTGATTCTTGGACATGCCAGTTTTCTCACGATGTGCAGATAAATGGAAACCTCAATGAATTTCTCTCGCCTCGAACACCCGACAGTTTAATATTACGTATTACTTTTAAAAGTGTTTATGATTCAAGGATGTGACTAGAGCTATCGGAAATTACACTTTTCTTCACATAATACGCATGATAAAATATATAGCCCACAGATAACTTTTATTCGTGTAATACATTTAAGATGAGTACCTAATCCTAAAACATAACCATGTTTTTGTTGAAGCTAAGATTTGTTCGTTTTTCACAAACAAAAAGAAAGAAATAATTTGATAACGCTAGAAATTTATCTGTTATTTAAAAGAACGAAAGAAGTAAGTACTAGTTCTCAAATACATGAAATTAGAGCACAAATATGAAGGGAAACATGTTGGGAGTGCATAGCATGATAACGCGGCGTAGCGGATAGCCATAAATCAATAAGTTTATATTAATCTCCCAGCCTACGGTCGAGTATACTCATAAATAGTGGACCTCGTAGCATCAGCGATTTTGGACACATATTAAATCCACTGCGGGAATGCTATAACAAACCATTGTGGGTATTCTAGATTTAGAACATTATGGTAAACAGCTCCTTAGTCTTTTAGTAAACTGACAATTGTGATAGATCATATTATTTGTCTTTAATTTGTGGTTAATCTTGAAGCAATTTCTGCAAGATAATATTACAACAACGTGTCTTGCACACGTTGTAAAGGTACCTACAAGAATACAAAATTATGATTTCACACATTTTTTTTTAATACATTATATTATATTATTATTATATTACTATCTTATAGCCCAATTTCAAAACACACATTTTTTGCAACTTTTTTTCTTTTTTGTGTTTACTATATGTACTTTGGCAAGCCAATTTTGAATTATGTTCGTCTTAATCCAGACAAGATTTGTTCTAAAAATAAATGCTGTATCTCTGTTCCTCATTATTGAAGCTGATAACATTCAACGGCCCACCTCATCTGACCTTAATGGGTCATAATTCGATCACTTCTATCAATATACGTCACAAATATTGGGACGAACTTAAAATGCAGAGTGGAAGCATCCCCCGGGAAGCATTCACTGCGTGGTCCGATAACATGGTGTGACTGACTGGCTATAAATCTCTAGATTTATATTAGCCTCTTCCTACCGCTACAAAAACCGAGTTGCTATGAACTATTGTAACTAACCTATACGTCATATGCCTGAAATATACCTTATGTGTTCATAAATTTTCAAGCGCATGCAATAAAACTTTTAGTAAGAAAAATATTCTTTTATAACACATTCACCCAGTATTTCATTTATGAAACCAGAAATACACATTAGAAATTAAAAGCAAATAATGGTATAATAAAAATAAAACCGAGACTAATAATCAAGACTTTATTGTTCTTCTCCTAACAAACATTAAATTAGCGGTCCATCAAACAATATAATAATAAAGAAGTAACAACATTTTCAATGAAACTGAAATGTTTTAATTAATGTTGAATAGCCAATCAAATAATTATTCACAAAATATTTCTAGGCGCAAAGCTTATTTAAAGTCCAAACCTCATTTATATAACCGCTGATGGAATTTTTCTTGACGAGTTTAGAATATTTCAATTCGCCAGTGTATTCAGAGAATTTAGAATTTAAATTATTCATTAATAATAAATTATAATCATGTCACTCTTTCTGTTTTACCTATATTATAGTTATCTGTCCTTCACTATATAGTATAAAACAAAGTCACTTTCTCCGTCTCTATGTCCCTTTGTATGCTTAATTCTTTAAAACTATGCAACGGATTTTGATGGGTTTTTTTAAATAAATATAGTGATTAAGAGGAAGGTTTATATGTATAATAACATAAATTAAACTAATCCGAATTAACGCGTGCGAAGCCGCGGGCAAAAGCTAGTATATGATAGATGCGAAAGTGTTGGTTTGTCTTTCTTTTATCTCACGGTAATGAAGTGTTACACAACAATCATTACATAACACTAGTCTGTAACATACACATTTAATATTGAGGTATAAATAAGCATCAAACAAGTTCACTCATTGGTAATTGTTATAAATAATCCAGCTCGAATTCCGTGTATTCACCGTATAATGAATGATACCTAACGCCAGCTGTACTCCATTTAACATTATTTTTATGCATCCCTTGAGAACCTGGCTTCAATTCGGAATGCTTTATATTTGACTTTTTCAAACAAATGCGAGGATTTTAAACACATCTGCGTGCGGTTTATAAAAAACAACCTATGCTGTAGCCGTCTGAAAATATACTCGCTCCTGAATCGTTTTAAACCGAGGTTTACTGCATAGAATATTCAAAACATTTTAAACTCTGCATTCTCTTGAAAAATAAATAGTGTTGACTTGTAGTTTTTACTGTATTTTAATGATATTATTTTGTGAAATGGCGGTGTTGAATCAAGAAGTATGTTTACTTGCAGTCCCGCCTTTCATTGAACTTCAAAGATTCTTTTTGTATATTAGAGCCTCAATATTTTCGTATTTTATACTATGCTTTTACATTTTTAATATCATTTGACAACTTGAATTTAATAAAAATAGCATTAAATAGATAAGGGAAGGATTGACGACGATAGAAGGAATGGACCTGGAAGAGTGATTCTATACATTAATAAATTAATAAAACCTGCGCATAATATATACACGAATACTTCTATTACGTGGTAAATAAATTTTGTCATCATTACAACAAATTCGATTTTAGAAAACACGCTTCACCACACTAATGTGAAAACGTTAAAACGTGAAACGCTCCCGGAAGTAAAACAAATTGAATTAAAAAATAAACTCTACTTAACCTGGTTATTTCGTAGGTACCTACCTACATTCTATGTACCATCGAAATTCACAGCTAATGGAAATCTCGCTAAGCAGAGACCGAGTGCATTAGCGTTTTATCCTAGGTACATATGGATTAAATATAAAAAAGTGTGAAAATCCAAAACTCACATTTGCTGGAAATACATTACCTACGCTTTCAAAGTGAGAATTAAGCATACTTCAGAACTAATTGGGTCACGCGCTCATACCGTATACGGTAAAGGTTACCAGTTACATTCTAACAGTAGGTATATTAATGGTATAATAGCAATTGCAGCAATGTATATAGCAGTATAAATGTATTAAATAGCATTAACACAAAAAACGGTTTTATAGAGATTATCAGCAAAACGGTAAGCTTTATCATAAAAGTCTGTGAACCACATGTTTTTTACTTTAATTGTCTTTTGTAAATTTATTTTAATGAACAGATTGAATGCATATTTGTAGAGGTTGTTTTTAGGTAAGTATGTGGTCGCTAAGCTTTCTTTATTATTTAGTTGTTAAAAATAATATTGTGTTTTGTTGTTTTAAGTCCTGCCTATGAGTTCCCCCAGCGGTAGTAAAATATTAAAAAAAATTCTATGGCAAATAAAATCAGTCTGTAGACCTAATGTTGCCTAATAATGTCCAGTGTTTTTCAAGAAAAATCGATAAACAATTTGTTTGTAATTTTTTTTTATTGATTTTTCTTGAAACTCGTGGGCATACATACGATATTATTTTTGAACATATTATTTATTTTATGAAAAAAAATATTAGAGTTGTTTAGGCGACCTAAAATAACTAAGAGGGAACGAGAAACCAACCAATAATTCCAGTTGGCCCATAACAATCAAAAACTTCCCGACAACTTTCTTTGGATATGGTATGGGTACAGCCAATTCGTGTGTCTTATTCGTCAAATCTATACTAATATTATAAAGCTGAAGAGTTTGGTTGTTTGAACGCACTAATCTCAGGAACAACTGGTCCGATATGAAAAATTCTTTCAGTGTTAGATAGCCCATTTATTGAGGAAGGCTATAGGCTATATATGTACCACAGGCGAAGCCGGGTCGGACCGCTAGTAAGATATACAAATAGCATACTGTAGCCACATTCAGCCGCAATCTCATTTATTACAGTTCAGTCCTCGTTTTTGTCTAATGTGAACAGAATATCGATTTAACTTGGCAGATTCTATTCGACCAGTGGACTATTGGGATAACCATAGATCAATTGCAAAGAAACTTAATTAAATTTCAATATGTCGAAGTGTAGAATAGCTGAGATTGTAAAGAACAACTTTCTTAATTAACGGATGAGTGTAATTAAGCTGGGAGCAGTGTCGCGCCGACTCAAAGATTACGGGGCGGAGCGCTCTATTCAACTGAAAATCATTTCGTATTCAATACCTAAGATAACAGTGGACTGAAAGAACTGAATTAATTACAGCTAACGAATTTTATCTTTAAACTGAATATGTTTCTTTTCTTGACTATAAAATGTTTTAAATAATTTATTTTAAGAGTAGCATTGTAAGAAATATTATTATTAAGTAGATAGCTAAATCTTGTTATTTACTACACTCGTGGTAAAGCCATTGACCTTTTCTTGAAGGCCCCAATGTCGTTATTGTTCGGGAACACCGTAGCTGCTAAATTGTTTCAACCCTTTTTTACTTTTGAAATTAAACCCACTTTCTTGATTTTTAATTTTTATTAATCATTGTTATACGTATTACATATACGTCATTATATGGCCTGTTGCTGTGGAAGGTAAGTATACTAAAGGTTGTACATCGAAGGACACAAAGTTCATGTTTTTTCATTTTATCAGAATCACCTTGTTACCAGTACTTTGCTCAGTGGTTAGAGACGAGTTTTCGAAACCAGAGGCATGCAAGAAATAAACTGATTTATTAATTCATCATTATCGACATCATCACTGCTCCAAACGGTGAAGGAAAACATCATGATATAGCCGGCATCACATCCAAGAATTAAAGTTACACATGTGTCATGGTCATCTGCGTCGTAGATTATGGCCATATATATTAATCTACTCTTTGTTATGGCATGCACCCTCATAGGAGTGGGAACATATTGGCTGATGATGAAGATTTTTTATTTCAAGGTTGCAACTAATCTCCAGTTTTATAATCTAGCAGGGCAAGTGTGTTGATCAAATCAAATTTTCATTCAATGTTTTGTTTATTGAAACAGTTTCATTTATTTCCTTAATTCTACCTTCTAACTACTAAATGCGTAAATAAAACAATTAAAGACAAATAAAAATCATTGCTTTATTTTCCTCTTCGATATACTGACTGAAGGTTCTGTTTCGTATTCTATTTCCACGCGCGGCTTCTTTCTGCTCACCAATTTCTCTGATATATCCTGTAAATTTATTAAGATGATGAAAATGTATTCATATTTCGTTATCTTTTGTTATAATGTAAGTAAGTGCCGAAAAGAATTCGGCAACAAAACCTTCACCTTTCAATTCCAAACTATCTCTATACATAAAATGTTTGTGTCACAATGTTAGTAACCATACTACAAACGGTTCGATTCTTATGAAATTTGTGTATATATCGGGTAGGTGTTGGCCGATTATTATCAGAATCGGCGAACATCTATTTTTCTAACCCCTAAATGATAAGAGTAAGGCAGAACAGCGTTTGCCGAGTCAGCTAGTTTATCTATAAGAAATATGTAATTACCTCAATATCTGAAGTTTCAGACTCGAAATCGCTTCCAACATCAGCACCTTCCTTTTTGCCAGATTCACTATCCTATAACGAAAAAAAAATTTACAACATACATTAATTACAAGTGGAAATAACAATGTCAGTTATGGCAGTTAATTTTCAATACATGTAAAATACAAAAGAAAAAATTAAAAACATTTAATTATTAATAATTCAATTATACATCTTTCCAACACCTTTTGCCTGATCTTCGTGGATATAACAAGCAAAACAACTATTAATATAGTTATATTATTGACAAGCCCGGGGGGTGAATTATATAATTTTTTTACCACAGTCATTCAGGCCAATGCCTGGACAAGCAGCTACTTACATATTGTATGACAAAACTATTGCCTATTACAAAAACACACCAATAATATTGTTATTGAGAACCCGCCCTAACACTAAACAATTATTTTTGGTACAAGAATGTTTCAATACTGAAATATCATTAACATCTTAACATATATTAATAATATAATTTATTCAAAAGAAAAAAAAAACTATTTCAAATGACATTCACTATCCAAAACAAACTATCTATAACATCTTACCCCATCACTCTCCATATCACTGTCGGCCTCAACAAATTCATCAACTTCTGTCCTCTGCAACTCTTGCTCCAGCTCGGGCTCCATTTCCTTCTCTTCTTCTTCTTCATCCGATTTCTCACTCTCACTCTCACCGGATATCTCTTCTGCTTTCAATGCAGCGTCGAAGGCCATTTGCGGGAAGTTATAAATGTCATTGTACTAAAAAAGAATAGGAAACATAAGGTTATAAGCAATAAGATCAAGAGTATAATAAAATTACAATAAAATAGTATGATTGACACGCAATAAACAACTATGTCTTATATAAAGCCGCTTAGACATTTTTGATTATGTTTTAATAGGCAATATTATTAAGATTGTAAACAGCTTGTTTATGATCTCACGAGATTGCATGCTGAAGAAAAATGGGATGCGTTATATTTGCTTGTGATTTAAAGCATTATTTCTTGGGATAGATCCGCGCGAAATTGAAATCAAGCAGTGTTTTTTTTTATTTTTAAGTGTGTCTTTTTATATTTATTTCATATCATAACTAAGCAATTTTATACTATGATTTTTACCCTGTAATATTTATTAACTTACAGTTCCCTTCTTCAGTCTGTCAAGCAATTGTTTCTCTATTGCATTGTCTATTCTGGCTGCAACTAGTGCCTTCTCCTCTCGTCTCCTTTCGCGCCTCTCTATCTTTCTTTGTATTGGAACTAATTCTTTCCTGTTACAAAAGTTCCATTTAGTAATTATCTTTAAGTTATAGAAGTATTATGGTAAATTTTAAATTAGCATTTGAACAATATAATAATAGATGGAATATAAAACTGTATGCTTAGTTTTTTGGTTAGTTTAGTAGTAGTTATGTCAAAAAAACTAATTGTTTAGAAGATTTACCAAGTTTATTTAGAGTTTCATTTAAAATATATATTTTTGGCTTTATTTTGTATGCCTCATTTCCATGCTCAAAAATTAATAACCAAAAGAATTAGAAAATTAAAGAAAGTAATTGTTATTCTTCATCCAGTTTATGGGGCAGATACATTAAATATACATTGTTTCACTAGTTGATTTTCTTTTGCGTCCTACCAATCCAAGATTTCTTTTGTTAGTGCCTACCATCTCAAAATCTGTTGTTTTAGAGCTCTCATATCAACTAGTGTACCAAGATTGTGGTCAATAGAATATACACATTATACTTACACTCTTCGAAGTTTAAGCTTCCTCATGCGTATGAGGTATTGTGTTATTTTTAAAAATCTTTGTTTGCATTTAGATTTTATAAAAGATGGCCAATAAAGCAGATTTTCATTTATTTGATGTATGGCCTTTTCAAAATTTCTGGATAATTTCACTTTTTCCCATTGTTTTGCTGGAAACATGAGCCTAAAAATTCAGAATCATTAATAATAATTTAAATTAATTAATAATACAAATTAAAAAGTAAATTTATTACCTCTCAGCTGTTCTCATATACAAGTATATAATTCCGTTCTCTTCTCTGATAGTTGCATATTTACTATTGGCTAAAGGACACGATGAACGACTACATAAACCTGTTAGGTTATATTCATTTCGACAAAAATGTTGTGTCTTTGTCCTGAAAAGAAAATATAGGTTGATAGTACACTAATTTACGATGTTTTTTTATGTAAGCAATCATTATATACTTACGTTACTTTATGCGAACAATGAGTTTTGTTGATTATAGCCCATACAACCTGAAAATAAAAAAATTGTTAATATTTCAAACGCCAGTAAATATCAAAATTTTTACAATTATGATTAATTCATACATCGTCGTGCTGCATTTTCGTGTATTTATTATTATAAATTACAAGTTTCACTAAATATATTCACGTGGTTATATTAGCGATTTGACCAATTGACAAATAACATGTTTTAACCTAGTGACAACTGACAGTTTAAACTTTAAACATCTGACAGCAGTGGTGGTCATAAACAACAAACTTATTTTTTAATCCGCGTGACGAAAGAAGATTTCTTCTTACGCGAGACGCTGTGACTGCGTAGAATAATGCTGCCAGTATAATTTAATTCAAATGTTTCTAAAATTAATAGATGTAAATGAAGTTGTTCTATAACTTTTTTTTTATGTCATTGTCGGCAACGGAGCTGGTGGGCCGCCTGATGGTAAGCACTACCAGCGTCCATGAACATTTTTAGAGGCATAAGGTCGAATTGCAGACCTTACGCCTCTACAAATGGATTACCGACTTTAAATTGGGAAGGGATTAAGGAAGGATTAATGGGAGGAATAAAGCAGAGGACTCGGAAGGGTAAGGAAAAGGAAAAACCTCCGGTACGGTGGGTGAGTCACCGAACGAAACATAATAGCATGCTATTGTTTCACGCCGGTTTTCTGTGGGGATGTAATACTTCCACGGTGCGAGCTGGCCTCATTCGTGCCAAGGCGTGCAAATTACATGATAGCTCATTCCAAGTCTAGAAAAAATAATCTATAAATAAAATCAGCGGTCTCAATTCAGCGCAATACGCAAGGACGGGACTTAGGCGTTTAGTTCTCTTCTGATCTGAGGTTTCGTGAACATATAATACAAACATGTAAAACAGCATACAGAAACCTTGGATTTGTTTTAAGACAGGCTAAAGAGTTTACCAACATTACCACACTTAAAGTCCTATATAACGCGTTAGTAAGAAGTCGTTTGGAACATAATGCAGCAATTTGGGCTCCGTATGAGGACAAATACAATTTAATGTTAGAACGGATACAGAATAAATTCACGAGACATTTATATTTCAAAATTTATGGGGTACATCCTTTTTATCCACTGATGTATCCTACCTTATTTGTTTTGGGTATGGTGGGGTACAACCAATTAAGTGAAAGTCGGGATTTTTCGCTTGCCGTTTATAAAAGTCAAAAGTCTTTTACTTGGTAAGAAACACAACTCAAGACTGCTAGAATGTCTTAGTTTTTATATTCCAAACCGAACCGCGCGGAGGCG
>NC_052118.1:7998129-8001750 GCF_012273895.1 Zerene cesonia | reverse complement strand
AGTCGTTTGGAACATAATGCAGCAATTTGGGCTCCGTATGAGGACAAATACAATTTAATGTTAGAACGGATACAGAATAAATTCACGAGACATTTATATTTCAAAATTTATGGGGTACATCCTTTTTATCCACTGATGTATCCTACCTTATTTGTTTTGGGTATGGTGGGGTACAACCAATTAAGTGAAAGTCGGGATTTTTCGCTTGCCGTTTATAATAGAAGTCTTTTACTTGGTAAGAAACACAACTCAAGACTGCTAGAATGTCTGAGTTTTTATATTCCAAACCGAACCGCGCGGAGGCGGCATCGCTCGCCACTGCTGCTGATACCCACAGCACGGACTAACCTCCTTGCCAAAGCACCCATGGTACGAGCAATCCGCATTGTTAATGAAGCGCACGAAAGAACTGACCTATTTCATTGTCCCGCGAGTGAATTCGCAAGGGTGTTATTGTCCGCTATTGTGCTTTGAGTTTGGCCGCCGAGGAGGTTTTAGTGGGTAGAAATCCCACATGCTCTACTTTTCCCCCAAAGCTAGAGCATCTTTGGAAGATTTCCTCCTCATTAAAAAAAAAAGGGTGTTATTACATTTAATCTGTTATAGTTAGAAAATATATTTTAGTTAATCATGTATCCAGTATTTAAGTTGTCCTGTTATGGCAAGTGATTTTAATAAATAAAAATAAAAAATAAGATAAATTTTAATAAAAGAAAGGGAATTTAGGGATCCAAAACAAAATAGTTTTTTTTTTTATTGAGTCGGAACCGTTAGAAGCAGATATTTGAAGCTATTCAAATATATATATTATTATATTTGCCATATAACAGAATTATAAAAAATAAAGTTTTGTCAAAAAATAAGTGGTGTTCCCACATAAAAAACCTGTAATATACGCTAATTACATTTCTTGGGCCACGATGGAAGTTGCAAAAGGAATTGAGTTCCATGGAGCGTGCTGACTCAAGCCTCGTGGATTTAAACTGCTCACTAAGCGCTAAGAATTACTTTCCTTGAAATTGCTGACTAGGGCCTTATTATATAATGTTGGTCACGTTGTAAGGTCATGTAGTTACCGATACATAATACGCTAAGCAATCGGCCTACGGTGTGTTGCTGGTGGCGCGTGGCGCCACATCTTGATACGAAAAAACAATCAACTAAATAAATCTACGTAAAAGCGATACCGAGCAACACATAAAAATAGGCACCGCTTACGAATACACTTCCGATTTCGTTATTTTACCTGATAAGTTACAATTATGGTAATTCTGCTTCTTTTAATGTGATCACAAATGTACATTTTGCCAAAAAGAAAACCATGCAGCGGAAACGCAAGAGAAAAGAAATGATATCCCACCAAAAATTATTCCAATATTTTAAATTATTTGGATAATAATAAAATCTGGTTTATTATTTAAATGTTTTTTGTTATTTCAAAATTTTTATAATATTTCTGATATCTTCGTGTTTCTAATGAAACATTTATATCTTTACTTACCTATTTATTATGTACCAATCCTGCAATCGTTTTATTTGTATGATATTATCTGTGGTATAGGTAATTTTTGTAGTTATCAACTTGATTGTCTATAGTTTAAATTTTCTGTCGGTTATTTTTGTGTCGATCCGCGATCACGGAGTTTCGCTGCGTCGCTGTTGAGGTTTTAAGAAAATAATCCAGAATAACAAAGACATAAACTCGTTATGGTAAAAAGAAATTTTCAAAAGTATACGTTTTTCTATGGAGTTGGATAACTCTAAGTTAATAAAATGAGTGATAATATAAAGGTAGTTGTCAAAGTTCGGCCTCTTATTTCACGCGAAATAGAAGAAAAACTTAACTATCAATGGCGCGTTCAAAACAATACACTTTACCAAATCGACCAAAGCGGTAGGGATTGTGGTCCATCGTTTACATTTGGTAAGTAATGATATCTTGAAGGTTAATAAAAAAGTTTGATGTAGGTATGAGTGGGTCGCTTATTGTTATTCAAGTTTGCTTGCAAATGCAAATATATACATTAAAGGCGCTGTGAAGGCCATTGTAATGATACATGTTGTGTAATTTTTTCTAGACAAAGTTTATGATAAAGACACGAAAACCAGTGATGTATATAATGATATTGCCAAACCTATTGTGGAGGCGGCAACTGCCGGCTTCAATGGTACTATATTTGCATATGGTCAGACATCATCAGGCAAAACTTACACCATGACAGGCACTGAAGAATCTCCAGGGATCATCCCACTAGCTGTATTAAATTTATTTGATATTATTAAAAATATTCCTGACAGAGATTTTCTAATAAGGTACCTACCTCTTTTTTATTTTCTTGCTGTACCCAAAAATAATAATTAATGCTTATAATTTAAAATGCATTTAACAAATGAAATTAAATTTAAGTAAAGTTGAATGTGTATAATTGCTATAACTTATTACAATTAATTTACAATTATGTAAATAATAACCAACATTTTCTTTTGTAATTCATTATTCATATAAATACAAATTTTACAATTGCAGAGTCTCATATGTAGAAATATATAATGAAACATTAACAGACTTGCTAAGCGCTGATAAAAAAGTTGTAAAGATACAAGAAACATTACAAGGCTTAAGAGTTGATGCAACAGAGAAAGTAACAACCTCGCCAGATGAGGTGCTGGAAACCATGTTGCAGGTGATATATAATATGTTTTCTAAATTTCTAAATCAAAAGTTATGACAGTACCAATATTGGGTATTTTTCTTTACATAACATTTAAAGGAAGTTTATTTATTATATAAACAACTTTTTCTAAAATTTCAGGGCAAAGCAAATAGACAAACAGCATCAACAAATATGAATGATGAAAGTAGTAGATCTCATTCAATATTCCAAATTGTAAGTATAAATTGCATTATGCTTATGTAAGTAATACTTGATAGTATGTGTTACCTACATGTAGAAAATATTGTTTATCCCGGATGTTCGCAGATGTTAATTTTGAAAAGGTATTCAAAAGAAGGTTTCTTTTGAAAACAATATTTCTATTAACCCCCTAAAAACCCTTAAAACTATCTAAATCTGTTGCATAATTTTAAAGATCTAAGCATACAGCAACTTTATGTTTTATACTATGTACTTAAAAGCTGAAAAAAGTGTGTCATGGTCAATGTTTATTTACTCTGCCATTTCATAAAAGATAAACAAAAAAGACTCTTCAGTTGTTGCATAGCTATGTGTAACCAGTGTTTACTCTTTCAGTATACTGTATGCTATAGCATCATCTTTTATATAAATGATAATTCTATAATTTTCAAGTACACTGAGTTTATATCATTATTAAATATTGTGTATTGTTATTTCTTGTTTTTATTATAGTTATTCTAGAATAGAGTTGACAATTAGTAATTTAATATTACAAAAGAGAATGTTTTTACATTTGGTTGTTGTTTTTTTTTTTTGTTTAAACATCATCCAAACTCTTCAATTTGTATGTAGAGATTTAATAATTTTTATTTTTTCAATTCATGGCTGCAAAACATGCAACAAAAAAAAAAGTATACCTAGTCTTGCCATAAATATTGTAATAAAGAAAAAAGAAAATTGTTAACTGCAAATAACATTTATTACT
>NC_052118.1:7994334-7997129 GCF_012273895.1 Zerene cesonia | reverse complement strand
ACAGATTCGAAATTCAAATGTAATATTTTTTTATAATTAAGTGTAACAGTATTTATGGCCAGACTAAGTATATATTGGCATACCTAAACATGTTATGCACTGTTAACAGATTATCACATGTTTTAAGATAATTTACTTAATTCATCATACTAAAATTAGAAATTATTTTAATTGATTTTTTTTTAACTTCTCCCTCATTTAATGAAAAGTGTAAAAGGAAAAAATGGGATCAAAATCCCTAAAAATTCTTTATCGAGAGTTTACACTATAATACTGCAAAGTAATATTTTTACACTACTTTGATGATACATTTTGCTTTTTTGCAGACAATAGAGTCTCGAGAGCATATCGAAGGCGAGGAGGAAGTTGGTTCAGTACATGTATCTCAACTGAATCTAGTAGATTTAGCGGGTTCAGAGCGAGCAGGACAAACAGGTGCCACTGGACTGCGGTTTAAAGAGGGTACTCATATCAACAAGTCCTTGTCGGCTCTAGCTCTAGTTATAAAACAACTGTCGGAGGACCAAAACAAGTATGTATTAAAATTAAAGTAAACCAATGTTGTCTAACTTTTTATCTTGGTTATTTTTTTATTCTAGAATGCAGTTTATGTCTATGGAATTTTAGAAAAAGTCGAGATGGGATTTAAAACTACATATGTGTGTTGTTTTGCTTATCTCACCTTACTCCATGGCAATAAAATAATTGACATGGTAATTAATGTGAAAATACACTGTGATTTCACTAAGCTATGCTTTGATTCATTGAGATGAAAACTGCAAAGTAAATAGTTTACATTTAACATGGACTATTTTTGACGTTCAATCAATCTTACATTCTTTAACATGATAAAGAAAATGGGTTTAGCTGAAGTGATCATCTTTCTTTAACTGATCAATTGTATATATACTTATAATTTTACATGAAGTTATTCAAGACAAACAATAATACAGAAGCAAAGAAACCTTATTCAAACTCTTTAAATATATAAGTAATAAGATTATTGTTTATAATATTCTTAAGACAATTATTATGAATATTTATTGAAATAAATAACTTGTAAGGATTGCCCTTTTCTCAATTTTTAGTTTAATAAAATTTCTACTAATCAATGTTTCTTATCAATTTTTGATATAAATAAATTTAAATAGTTGATTCTGTTCTTTTTAGATAACCGTATTTATCTTATCAAAGATATGTTAAAATTGAATTCCATAGTATTATACACAATATTAATATGTTATACAATATGTCTAGATTCACAAAAAAACATTGAAATCAGAAGTTGTTAAAAAACTTACTTAGGTTACAAACTACTTAATATTATAGACCCTATATATTATTATATATTCATATTTTCAGACACGTGAATTACCGCGATAGTAAATTGACGCGGATTTTGCAGAACTCTCTTGGTGGCAATGCCAAAACTAGTATAATATGTGCTGTAACACCCGCAAGTGTTGAAGAAACAATATCTACTTTACAGTAAGTAGCTATATGCTATGAACATATATAATACATAAAGATTATTAAAGCAATTGAAGTGATATCTGCTTATTAACATGATTTTTCAGCATATGGAAAAGTAACCTCCTTCTAAATTTAGATTTTAAATACTTTTTTTTTATATACATGCCTACTTCAATATTAAAATAGTAAATCTCTTTAAAATAATTATTATTAAATTTCAGGTTTGCAAATAGAGCGAAAGCAATTAAAAATACACCTGCCGTGAATGCAGTTGCAACTAACACAAGTATGATACAAAACTTAACGAAACAATTATGCATGTTAAAGACAGCACTGGAAAATAAAAAGAATGTTGAGGTAACTATTATTGTTCAAATATGCAACAGGCATACATTAAATTGCTTATGTTATTAAAAAATAAAAGCTTGCATCTTGAGGAGAAAAATATAGTGAGGAAGCCAGAATGTCCAAGAATTAAAATTTCGGTAATATTTGATATCTGCAAACCTTATAGCTTAAACCCTCATAGGAGGTCTGTGTCTCTGCACAACAAACATATATATGGGCTGATGATGATGATGATGGTGATGGAGGTGATTATTAAATATTGGCTGACATTGTGACCTAATTACCGTCACAAAATAAGATAAATTAAAAAAAAACATGTATTTCTATGAATATTCTTTTTTATGGAATTTGTCCTGACAACAAACTACTTTTGTACTATCACTTATAAGTTATATATACATACATGTTATTTCTAATTACAGCAAGACAACTGTAACTTGCAAAAACAAATTGCAAACCTACAGAAATTAATTATTAATGGATTCCACCAAAGAAGTAGTACAGATTTAATAACAGGAGCTCGGAGAAAGTTACATCAGCCGAGAAGGATAACAATATCGACATTACATCCCATACAAGAAGATACTGTGCCTAGTAACATTCCTAAATTTTGTACTCCAAGCTTGAAATACAAGTGAGTTGATTTTTATAGTAGGTGGATCAATTGTTTCATTGTACAAATATATATCTGAAAGTTTATGCATATGTAAGAATTTATGATGGAATATTAAAAAAAAAAAGGAAAATAAAAGGGAATAGGACAATGATTTTCGCAAATGTCATAAATAAAACATTCTGAAATATAATTATCATAACATTTTTATCAGTATTCCTTTCTATTTATTTTTCTTTTTCTTACAAAAAAGAAGAAAAATGTATTGAGAGTGTGGTTGAATGAATTGAGGTGTGAGGGCCTTGTGACCTAAAATATGGGTAACTGAACAACCTAGTTTAGGCACCAATCTCACACTTAA
>NC_052118.1:7939036-7993334 GCF_012273895.1 Zerene cesonia | reverse complement strand
GGAAGTGGGAGAAAAACGGGTGTGAGTTACATACATACAAACATACAAGTGAAGCTAATAAAAGCGTGTTAAAAAATAGTAATTTTTTTTTAGACTATAAATCTAAGTTGCGAGAAATAAACTCATGTTTATATTACTTCTTTTAAGTTTGGGCTAAACTGTATGAAGGTAAAAGTAACAGTTCTGGATCATGTGGATAGACTTAATGCTTTAAGTTTTATATAACTGTATTTAATTAAATGTGTGCTATATTATTAGATAAAATAAATGTTAATTCTTAAACTTATTCTATATATATTCATAGGTTAAAATATTTTTATAGAAAATTCCTTCACCAACACCCTATGTGTGCTCACCTTTTGATTTTTGGAATTTACATTCCAACAAAATCTTCTATAAATTTTAAAACTAAATGGGACTTCAATGTCAAAATAGACATACCTATTTTAATGTGATGCTGAAATACTGCTAGTTTAAATTATTATTTATTTTAAAACAATACAATTGCTAAACATTGAACATCATTAAATTACATTAGTGTTAAAATAATTTTCTTTTCTGATTTAATAATAATGATGATGGCAATTAAAAATGATTGCATCACTTTTAACGCGCCTTCGATTAAAGCGGCGAGATTTATATTATGGGTATAAATACCTCTATCTATATGAAGTATATTAATAAAATTCACATTATAAATATGTTGGTTTTATAACAGATCTAGTTGACTAGAATTAGTTTATTATTGTATTGATACAATGTCCATTTTAGTCATTGTGTTATAAATTATGCCTTCATAAATGTTATAAAATGCTACAATTTTTAAAACTTGAAAGGTTTGTTGTGTGACTTCTGTTATATTTTAATGTATAAAACTTTGTTTTTAGTCCTTTACACATACCGAGTAGTTCCGATTTCACACCCATAAGTGAAACAGGAGCTCTTTCTATTCTTCAAGAGACCCCGAGACTGGTGACACCTCCTCTCGCAGATAAAAAAGTTAATTTTACTGAGGAAATTATTAATTTAGGTAAGAATGGAATATTAACCAAACAATATTATGCTATTCAAATGAATTTATTTAAAAAATTGTAAAAATTGTAAATAAACTGAAACTTGGGGAGAAATTTTGAAAGAATAGAAATTCTTTCTTTTTTTTTCTATTCTTTCAAAATTTCTCATTTATAAAGTATTTCAATGCTATAAAACTAAACATTAAAAATGAAACTTGGAGGTTTTTGTATGTATGTAACTGGCTTGAATGAAACACTCATCTCAGTTCGTTGGTGCTTAATAATAGCTTTTGAATTTGATTTAGTAGATATAGATTACTATTATAGAAAAATATACTCATAGCTTTTTCTTACAAAGCTAACTTATTTCTAATATTAACAATAAAAAAATAGGTATTTAACTTGAGTATTATTCCATATTATTTAAATGATGAATATTTTCAGATAGTGACGACGAGACTACTTCAGATGTACCTTGTTCGCCTTATCATGGATGTTACGGTATATATTTGCAAGTTAATTATTATCTTAATAATATTTTAAAAATATATGGTATGTAAAATAACTTAAACAAAAGCCAATCATGATACGAATTTGTTTGAGCTTATTTTAAAATGAGTATATTTAAAAATGCTCTTTTATTAATTTGTTTAAAAGTATTTCATTAAAAAAAGTGTGTTTTATTGTTGCTTTTTGCTTATATTTTCATAATTAATCAATTCAGAAAAATCTAAAACTCCACCGTGTGTGTTGCGGAAACACGCTAAACAAGCCGAGAAGAATCTAAAAGAATTAATTGAATTGACCGAAAGAGAGAAGCAATATTCACCTACTGTGGTATGTACTCTTTTACTAGGTATTGTGTGCTTTGCTTTATACATAGAAATGGGTTGTTTACACTTTTTGTTAATTTTTAAGGCTTTATATCTCTAAAACTATTAACTTTGAAATATAATTATCATTGATTTATATTATTGCTATTCTTTGTACTATGTTGTATGCTTATTTCCTCTCATTAATACAATATGTAGAAATGCGGTCATATTGCTTTGGTTTAGGCCTTAATTTAATATGTAATATTATTTCCATTATCACATTCATTCCTTACCTATTTGTAGCTTTACAATTGTCACATAGATTATTAAACTATTGATTTCTTAATGCTAATTATGTATGTGTATTTTTAATAAACATGTCAAATTTAAATATTTATCTTGATCTCATTTTCATTGTCTTCTATCATTCACATTCATTAACTATATTTTAGGTTGAATTATTGGAAAAACTTGAAGAAAAAACATTAGCTTTAAGTAAACTAGATGACAATATAGTAGCATTAAATGCATTATGTAGAGAAAAAGATAGTGAAATAGAAAATTTGAAAAATAAAATCAGTTTAGTAGAAGGTGAAATACAAAGTATTAGGTCTGATAAGGTAAGGTATATTGATCATTAACTAATCTAGAAACATGTTAATTTTATTGAATGTATTGAGTAAAATAAATAAAAATAATGTCTCAATTTGATTGAAAAAAGCGGCAACGGGAACAAACTGAAGTTCGTAATATAATACATAAATTGTTTTAGGGGGATTTAGCAGCTCGCTGTAAGGATTTTGAAACAAAATTAACTGACTGCGAAGTTAGTTACGAAACTTTATTGAAAAAATATCAATCAAGAGAAAAGGAACTTCTGTCTCTCCTGGAAGAACAAAATTCTTGGAAAAGTTCAAACGCAAATGGTTTGTTAGTTTACAAATAAAAAAAAATATTATAGTATGCTGTATATCAACAACTAGCTTTTTATGTTTCATAAGTAACTTTTTATGCTTGCAAATCCTTTACTTATTTTTTATGCAATTTTAACATCCTTATACTTTCATATACTAACTGTACTATGGTATTACTATTTTTAAGGTACAATGGGTTCTCCTAACCAAACAATGATGTTGCATGAGGATACAACAAAAAGAAAAAATGAAAATTCAGAAAATGAATTAATGTTGAAAAATTTGAGTAATACTGTTAGCGAATTGCAGACACAAATCACTTTTAAAGAACAAACAATATTAGAATTACAAGCTGTTGTTACGGCTCAAAAACACAAAATTGATACAATTGAAAATGTTAACGAGGAACTCAATGAAATGCTTACAAATTACAAACAAAATGTTTTAATTTTAGAAAATGAGAATGTTAATTTTGTGTCCAAAGTTAAAAAACTATCTTCTATTATAGAAAGTCAAAAAACAGAAATTATGTCTGCTTCTGCTGATGTAGATTCGTACAATAGCGTAATTCAAGAGTTGCAAATTAAATTAGCCGATCAAGTTTGTTCCAAGAAAAAGACAATGGAAAATAGCGATATAGAAACAATGATTGCTAATGAAGAAATGTTTATCGCTAGCAATGAGAATATGAAGAATTTGATTCAAACATTGAAATCTGCATTGGATTCGAAGACTGAAGAACTAAATAAACTGAAATTAGAAAATTCGAACCATAATATATCTAACGACAAAACCTATAAAGATGATTTAAGTATGCTTCAAGAAGAAATTGTCAGGCTAAAAAATAAACTAAGTTATAATGAGAAAGTTATTGATGACCTCAAGGAAGAAAAAGCAAAATTTTCTTCTACAGAACGAGAACTTTTAGACAAACTGACTGAAGTAAAAAGTTATCAAGATAATTTACAAAAGCTTAATTTGGAAAGTGAAATGGAATTGCAAACCCTGAAAGACCTTTATAAGAAACTATCATCTGAGGGATTAGCTGCAAAGGAAAAATTCCAAACACGTGAAAATGAACTCAATATCGAAATTGAAAGCATGTCACAAAGAATAAGTACACTTGAGAATGACATTAAAATCAAGGATCAACTTATTACTTCGCTTAACGCTGAAGATAATAAATCACAAGAGAATTTCTATATTGCAAAACAATCTCTTAATAAAATACAGGATATAATAATTTTGTTAACAGGAAATATACAAGAAGTTCCAGATATTATTGACAACTTTGTAGGAGCTTTTAAAATACTGAGTGAAAAATTAGCCTTGTTAGAAAGAATAATTAAAGATAGTTTAGAAGAAAAGAAAAATTTGCAAGTTTCATTAGAAGACTGTGAAAGTGAAATATCAAAACTTAAACGAACATTAGACAATGCTTTTGAAAGTCTAGATGAAATAACCAGTGACTTCGGAGGGTTTGTGGCTACAGATACAAATGAAGATTCCACTTATGATCTACAAAGCAAAATTAAAAGTTTTATCAACAAAATGAAAGTCATGCAACAAAATCTAATTCAAAACCTAGAGGAGAAAAAATTAGTAATTAGCAAGATAACGTCCGAACTTAATAGCAAAGAATTAGAATTAAATACTAAGACTACTGAACTATCTTCGGTATCCAAGGAAATGGTTGAAGTAATAAAAGAAAGAGAAAACTTATTAAATATCATTGGCAGTCAACTCCATAAAATAATATCTGAATTCAGTATAGTCCCATGTGAGTTTAACAATGACTCCTATGAAAGTGAAATTATAAATTTTATGATTGATAACATATCAAACTATATGAAAACCATAATTTTAGAAAACAATGAGAAAATAAATAATGTTGATATTATTTTGGCTCAAGCTAAAAAGGAAATATCTGAACTGACTGACCAAAATCATAAGTTGAGCGGTGATATATCACAGGTAGAATTTGAAAAGAATGCTTTAATAAAAGAAATTGAAACAATTCAGGATGTTAAACAAAGATTAGTTAATGATTTAACTCATAGCAACACAATATTAAGTGACCTTAAAGAAGAAATTAAATCAAAAGTAAGTGAAATAGAAATAATTGAGAATAGAGCGAGAGATTGGAAGGAACAATTCCTTAATATTGATTCTTCAATGAAGCGTCAAGTAAGTGAGCTTGAATTTGAAAATGCAAATCTTAGGGAAGAATTAGATAGGAAGACTAGTAAGTTTTATTTGAATAACTCTTATCTTAACGGAAGTAATAAAGAAAAGTCAGTCAATGATATTGAATTGATATCGCCTCCAAGTCTTCTTACGATTTGCTGTAATAAAATAGTGGAAGCAATTCAACCAAGTGAAAGTGATGAATGCATTAGTGCTCATAGCTCGCAAATGTGTAACTCTGATGTCCAAAGTGATTATAAATACAATCAGTTACAATCTGATATTGAAATTCTACAGTTTGAAAACACAAAGCTAAAACAGAAAATTGAAAATCTTGAAATATATAATAATCATTTAATAACAGAGCAGGAAGAGGCTCGCAATGAAATACGTTTGCTTTTGGAATCCGCGTATGAATTGCAGAAAAAAGTTATCACTCATAGAACTAATTTGTGTACTTTGACAGCAACCACATATGCAGAGAATAAGTCACTTAGTTCGCAACTTAAATTTCTTCAACTTTATCACAGTTTGTTTGATAAAGCTTGCCAGAAAGAAATACCCGAGTTTAAGAAACAATTGCAGGATCTTATGATAATATTAAAATCAGATTATACGCAACACCCAAATGATAGCTTAAGAAGATGTTCATTGCCAAACGCATTGGAAAACAGTATGATTCAAACATCATTAAAATATGAATCGCTTTTAGATGGTGATCTCCTCATGTTAGATACAAATATAACTTTAACTACATGTGATAATACATTAACAGGACATGATCAAACTTGTTTCGATGTAACACAAAGCTGTAATGAAGTGGGTTGTCAAACAAACAATGCTAATGATTTACAGGTTCCATATATAGATCTAAATGCGAAACAAAAATTAGTAGAATCTCTGGAATCTTTGAAAGTTGAGAATGATAAGTTGCGAACAATGGTAGATGATTACCAGCTGAACAAACCTAGTCCTGTAGACTCACAAAATAGTCCTTTTAATAGTCCAAATAAAGTATACAACAAACTTTCCTGTGATAAATGTGTTAAGTTTGAAGAAAAATTAAAATCTCAAATGGTAACTTTAAATGAAATCAACCTGTTGGAAGAAAAATTAACTGAATTAAAAGCACAAAAAGATGAATTAGAAGCGAAGTATAATAATTTGAAACTAGAAATTCCAACTACTGATGCATTAGTAGTTAAACTGAGAAATTTAGAAAAAGATCATAGCTTAAAAACTACTGAAATTGACAAACTTAAAATGACTCTCAGTAAGAAAAATGAAGACATGAAAAATTTACAAGAAGAAAATGATTCCTTATCTAATCAAATAATGGAGATTATAGACGAAGGTGATAATTTAAGGAAAGAAATTGATTATTTGAAGCAAATAAACACGGAATTGACAAATAAAATCTCAGAATTGGAAATCCTTGGTACAGAAAGTGATAAACAAAGGGAAATGTGTCCGCAATGTCTTCAAAAAGATGAAACTATAAGTTCATTGCAAAGTAAACTAGTTGTGGATCCTCACAAGAGATTAAGTAGAAGTTACAGTGATTCAGATAGTTCATCACAGTATAATAAAATTTGTACACTTCAAAGTGAACTGCATGCAGGACGAGAAGACTGTAATGAACTCAAGAATGAAGTCACTAATATTAAAAATCATTTAGAAAGGAGCAATATATCTATAGACCAAGCTATGGATTTAGATGAAAGTATAGGTAATTCTCAATCATTTACTTGTAATAAAGAATGTAATAATGATAGTCTATTCGATAAATCTAATATGCCAGATATACCCGAAGAACGTCCGTCGGATTTGTATAGTTTAGATAGAATTGATTGTGTTAATTACTGCGCTGAAAAAATTGGTGCCGATAAGGAAAATTTCAATTGCGATACAAAAATTATTGACATTATGACAATGCTATATGATAATCTCATCAATAAACATAATAATGAGATCGAAAACTTAGTCAATAAACTTAGAGACTTTGAAGAGTCGAAGAATTCATTACAAACAAAACTAAATGAAATTACAACTATACAAAAGAAATTTATCAATGAATTAGAAGAAAAAGATATGTATCTCCAAACAATGGCTAATGTTGTTTCCCAAATTAAGAACAATCTTTCTTTTATCAATAGTTCAACCAAGGACTCGGACATACTTGAAACAATTGATTATTTTAAGGACAACTTCTTCACTGTTATTGATAAAGAATTTGGTCTGGCTAGCATTGAAGTGTTTCAAACTATTTTACTACAATTAAAAGAAAAATATAATTTAGATTTAAACAAAATATTAGACGAGAATAAATCGTTACAAGATCAATCTACTAAGATTTCTGAAGAATTCAAACAAGTTAGCAGTCAATTCAGTCTTCTAAAGAATCAATTATTAGACAAAGAAAACGATTACAATCTTCTCACGAAACAGAAAGAAAAGATGTACGAGATAAGTAATGCTGTGACATTGAATATAGTGAAAAAAGAGGACGAACTGCGGACGTTGGTTAAAAATGTTTATGAGAAGCTATTAAACAAAAAAATTATTCACGCGGAAGTAATTGACATGAATCTACCTGCTTCCGAAATCTTACCAATTTTATTCGATTTTATATTACAAAAAGATATTAACACCAGTAATAAAGACCAAATGGAAAATCTTATGCTTGAAATAGAAGAATTGAAATCATTATTAGAAGAAAAGAACAAACAGTTACATTCCATCAAAGAAGAATACGAAAAATTTAAGGACATACATAATGACAAAAGTAAGTTAATAGAAGATAAAGATAATCAAATTAAGCATCTAGGATCAATACACGAATCTCTTAAAGATATATACGACAAGAAACTTGAAGAAAATGAGGCGAATTTAGTCATAATCAGCAAACTTACAGATGAAGTTAAAATACTCAAAGAAAATATTGAAAGAAAGGAAACCGCTATTCAGGCATTAGAAGCACAATCACAAACTGAAAAACAAATGAGAGACTCCCCTAATGACAACGCATTATTGGAAATGACTAAAAAAGTACAAAAATATACAGAAGAATTGGAAAATTTGAGATCTGCTAATAAAATACTATTGCGAGAAAAAGAATCATCGTCTATCGAATTAGATAAAGCCAATAACACAATAAAAAAAAATAAACTCGAAATGGAGAAAATGATGTCTGATGTGCTGATTTTGAAAGAATCTGTTGATCAAAATTCAAATGTTTTGGAGAACTTAAGGCTGGAGTCTAAAACATTACTTGAACAAAATGCATTACTTAAGCAACAAATCCAAGAAAAGACAAAGGAATGCTCACGTCTGGAAATAAATATTAAGACGCACCAAAAAACAGCAGAAATACAGACCAAAATGATTATCAGGTATATATTACATGACTTTAAACGACAATATTTTTTTTTTTATCTTATTTACATGTAACCTTCAGGATTAAATGGTCACATAGATAATCTATCCCATATATTTACTAGCATAAAATTTTCAATTTTTAAATTTGTTATTTTTAAATTCGTAGACTCCAAAAAGAAAAGGCGGAAGTAGAATCAGCAGACACTGAACATAAGAAACAATTAGAGGAGATGTCATTGAAGTTAATCGAAATTCAACAAAATATGGAACAGAATAAGGCATATGTCGAAGAAATTGAATCTTTGAAAAATATTAGACAAAGCCTAGAGGTAAGTTAACGAAAATTGAACTAGGGTTTAGTTTAATTTTCTATTAATAATGTGTTTTCTATAATGCTTGTAGATGATTTTTATTTATTTAAAAGTATTTTGTCAAGAAAATTGTTAAATAGACGAGAAATTTTTATGTCTTTGTTTTATTTTTATTTTGAAAACTCCTTTTTTCTAAATGTGATTTTTATGTTTGTAGGAGCGTGTTTCGGAATTAGAGGTCGAAATACAGAATAAAGTGCAATCGTATACAGAGGCGGGAGAATCTTCTAGAAGCCGACGACAAAGCTTATACGATTCTATGCGGATATTCTCTGATAATAGTGAAGGTAAATTATATTATTCTAAAATGAATGTCCATGTGTAGTGTCAAATTTTCTTAAAAAACATTGTGTTCCTGTGTTGAAAATTGTGTTTATTTAATTGCCATAAAATACTCGTGAATTGTTATACAGTTCGTTGTTAAACGTATTTTAACCGAATTAAAAAAAAAGAGGTTATTCTCAATTCTACCGTATTTCTTACCGCATAACTTATTATTGGGTGAAGCGATTGTGTTTCTTCTTTATATGAAATCTGGTGCCTCCCGCGTGGTCCCATTTAACTTTGCTCTATTTCTGCCAATGCGAAGGTGGTTAGTTTTGTGAAATAAATAATTATTACCCATGCTAAAGTGTGTACAATTTATCAATTACAGATCAAAGAAAAATAGAAGCGGTATTCAAGTCTCGTAAATGCGACGAGTTGTTTATGGACGTGGATGATAGTTCCAGTAGGAGCACACCGGTTCGATTGAGTAAAGGGTGAGATATTAGAACTCATATTATTTTTGTAGATGATTTTGTAAATTTTATTAATACAACCGACTTCAAAAAAAGGGAGGAGGCTATCTCTATATTCGACTTTAATTTCTTGTGTATGTTACCTCATCTTTTCTGAACCGATTTGTACGATTTATTTTTTATTTGATAGCTGGTGTTTCTCATGTGATCCCATATAAATTGGGCTAGTAGTAAGACAACTTGAAGGCGGTTCGGTTAAAAATCATCATTGATATTTATTTGTATAATATTATCCTTGTGTTGTGATTTATTTGTTCTACAACAAACTTTTACTTCCTTTAAATCTTTATAATCAAAGTATTCCAGATTATAGTGTACATTGTTAAAAGTCATGTTCTCGTACATCCTACTTAATCCTATCCTACTAATATTATAAATGCGAAAGTTTGTAAGGATGTGTGTGCGTTTGTTACTCTTTCACGCAAAAACTACTGAACCGATTGCAATGAAATTTGGTACGTGGATAGCTGGACAGATGGAATAACATATAGGCAACTATTTATCCCGACATTCCTACGGGATACGGACTTACGCGGGTGAAACCGTAGGTCGCAGCTAGAATAATATATGCTAACTTGCTATATTGTATTTAAGTACCATTAAAGTTTAACCATTACCATTATTTTACCATTAAAGTGTGTATTTCTGTTTCTAGGCGTGAAAGCTTAGCGTCACGACACGAACAGGTATGTATTTCAATCTGAATTTTAATATTATGCACGGATGTAGTGAAAATATAAATCAAAATCTTTTATTATATTAGAGTATTCAGCGGAAGACTCGACAGCCTTACCACTGATACTTGTTCGATCTTGAATTTGTTTTCAATACGATGAATATATATCGTCATTCAGAACTCGAACTGGAGTTATCATTACTTTGCGACCGAGTCTAGTTTTATACCAAGATTGAATGATCCAGAGTGGATAGAAATTTTCGATCGCGATTAATTCAATTTTAAACCGCAGCGCAATTGTGCGCTGCCTAAGTTCTTAAGAGTACCAATTTAGTGTTAATTGAAGCTACCCTAATTGAATTGCTACTCGGAATCCCGTCAGAGTCGATTGATATTTTTCTATTCTTATACTTTAAATTATTCACAAAACAATTTTGCTTATACTTAATGCTAATAGTATGTAAAAAATAATATTATTTTAAATAAATTTCCTCATTTAGAGTGAAGAAGAAGGATCTCGAGCCAGCAGTGTGCAGGCTTCCCGGCGCCGCCGTCAGAGCATACACGATGCGCACAGGAGTGTCAGTGCGCTTGGTGAGCTGTTCATTACTGAACTATACGCATACACACTAGCGGTCCGCCCCGGCTTCGCCCGGAACATGTATTGCCTTATAGCCTCCCTCAGTAAATGGGATATTCAACACTGAAAGAATTTTTCAAATCGGACCAGTAGTTGCTGAGATTAGCGCGTTTAACCAAACAAACAAACTCTTCAGCTATATAGTATTAGTAATGATAATAAAGCCGAAGTGTGTTTATTAGTTTCAACACGGTAACCTCGGGAACTATCGCACTTTTATAAATAGATAAATATTTGAGCCCTGAGTGCTATAGGCTACTTTTGTACCAGGGGCGAAGCCCCCTGGCTGTTATATGCATGTAATTATATCATATTTATTGTAGAAATAAGAAATGACTCTTCATATATATCTATTTTTTATTGATTTTTCCTAATCGTCTTTTCAGAAACATCTCGTCGGCCCAGTGTCGATCGGAACAACGAATCCTCGGGCAGTGACACCAGCAGGTGTGTTGTAACATTTTAACATCTTAGGTCTTAGATTTGAAGATATTGTATCTACTATTACTAATTTTTGCAATTTTGTCTTTTCGCACATTTTACGCAAATTAAGGCCGAATTTTTCATGAAACAAAATATGTATCATGAACATGAACCACACATAAAATTTATAATATATGATGTATAAAATTAAGAGTATTATATAGCATTTGTATTTTTGTTTGTTTGTCTTAATGAATAAACTGAAACTACTGGACCGAAATTAAAAATTCCTTCACCATTAGAAAGCTGCAACTTAACTGAGGCTGACATAGGCCGCATAGACATATGTACCACGGGCGAAGCCGGGGCGAACAGCTAGTAATGTATAATTGTAGTCACGTCCGTAAGTGCCCCTTTGGGGTTCAAATCGAAATGAAAATAATTCTGACTTGACTTGCATTAAGCGACAGTGCCCACTACGCAATTAGCCTAAAGATCAATTGTATTGCCATCAGCGAAATATCAAAACTGCGCAAACAAGTAGCGGCGTACCGAGAGGAGCTGGAGGATCTGCGCGAGAAGTACAACGACCTGGACCAGGAGTGCGAGACGTGCGCCGAGTACCTGCGGGAGAGGGACGAGCAGTGCAGGCGGCTGGTTAGGGAGAAACGGGAGCTGGAGGTAGTATTTGGGTTTTTTTTTTTTGAGACTTGTGACATCGAGGTTTTTTTTTTTGTCATAAATTCTCATCTCGTAAAGGTTAGTGTTTGTGAACGGATTAGAAATTGTCGTATTAGTTGATGTGTGAAATCTGATATATTCTATACGAATTTAAAGTAAAGTGTATATATTATTACAAATTCCTCCGCCGCGTTTGTGTTCGCGTTCGCGAAAGAATAAAAAATATGCTGCACCGATTTGCATTGCATAGTATTTATTGTGTTTTCCTTTATTGTATCTACAAGAGCACATAAACCGGACACTATTTTTAAAAAACATTCCCAGAAACAAAGAAGATTCAGATCTGTAAGACTTCTACCTTATGTGACTTGAAAGTTCTGAATTTTAAACCGATTGACGTGATGTTCTAGTATCTGAAGAGATCTCTCTCTTTTTATATTTAATTGTATTTGTTATAGAGCGCGATCCTGGAATTAAAACAACAAATACAAAAGAGCAATCCAAACGCTGCCCTCAAGAACGCTTCCGTTGATGCGGCGGTTAATACAGATAAAGGTTTGATAGTTTTCATTATTTGTTTTGATCAGAATTTATCTAATACTATAAAAAGGTGAAATTTTTTGACCCTTTCTTCATCTTCTATAAAGAAAATAGAATCAAGTAAATTGATCTCAATATAATAGATATTTTGTTTCTTAAATGGTATACAACTGGCATTGCTTAAATTTAATCATTACATATTTATCTTCAGATTGGGCCAATCTTCACTCTGTGGTAGTAGACAGGATGTCCTACGACGCCGAGGTTGAGAAGAATAAGAAATTGACGAAATGCATCGAGGAGCTGCGCTACACGAAACAGGAGTTGAAGAACACTTTGGGCAAGATGCAGAAGGCAATAGACAAACACGCACATAAGGACAAGTAAGTTTTTCATCGAACATTCTACATACATACGGACTGTAATGTTTGTAATGTCATATGAACAATTTTAATACTGTCTTTATTGAATTAGCAGATTTGCTTTGGTTTATGCATCTAAGTATTTTTTTTTTTTTGGTATTTGGGCTTTATATATACAAAAAACAAGTAGAATTATATTTTATTTACTTATCGGTTAGAGACGATTTTTTTTATCTACAAAAACAACATTAATGTGTCTAAGCGAAGCGTGAACATGCATTATCGCAATAATTTTGTTAACTTCTTATTCGTTTATTCTCATTCCAGGGAGATAGAAGTATTGAAATCTGAATTGGAACATTGCAATACGGAATTGTCGAGTCTCCGCGAGAGATGTCGCGAGCTGGACGAAGAGTGTGACACTTGCGCGGAATATCTCAAGGAGAGAGATGAACAATGCCACAGACTCAAAGAGGCAAAGGCTATGTTGGAGGTTTGTTTACTGATCGCGACTTCATTTTAAATAGCCTACATGTAAACAGAATCCTATAAATTTACGAGAATGCTCAAATTAAAAAAAATAATAATAAAAACGCATTGTAATATCAGTGAACAATGTAAGGGATCACCAAAATGTAAACTATTTAGAGAGACCAAAAATCAAATTCAAACTAAAACTGATAGATGTTATTTATTCGCGTAACATTATGTAAAATGAAAAAGAAATGCAATAAACGTGCTGCCACTAAAAAAACATTTATTCATTTACAGAACGAAAACCTAGAATTGAGACAAAAGATTCACAGTGCCAGCAATAAGACAACCGCCAGGATGGATACTGCAGTCAATACTGATGAAGGTATATCTGACATTGTATGGTATTTGCTTTTAAAAAGACATATGTATCGAAATAAAACGTCGTAGATTATTTTATATCAAAAACATAATCTTATGATTCGTTATAAAGGACTTATTTTAAATTTGTTAACCTTGGGATATAATATGACTAAACACAAATACATTTCTTCACATGTTTTCTTTGTGTATACTGGGTATGAATTCCCATACAATTCTGATGGCAAGCTTCATCAATTTCTCTATAAAAGACGAATGAATATATAGAATATGAAGAAATATCACCAACAAATATCTATTTAAAAGTTTTAACAATATTTTTCTTATTAAACAATATTTTCTAGCATTCACCATCAGTATTATGTTAATTAAAATTATTTTTACAGACTTATGACAATTTGTTCCCATTAAACTTACAGACTCGGCAAAATTACATTCTGCAGTCTTGTCTTATGAGGCAGAAGTGGACAAGAACAAAAAGTTAATGAAACTCGTTGAAGAGCTGCGACACAAGAAACAAGAGCTAAAAATGACCATTACCAAAATGCAGAAAACTATTGATAAAAATACACACACGGCCAAGTAAGTTGTTGTTGTGTTACCTTAAAAAAATGCATGTTTCAACTTGAACAGTCACATATTTTTACCAGTACGGAATATGATGTTATATAAAACTTGTATTTACTGTTCGTCACATGGCAGAATTGAAAAATATGTATATTTTCCATCTAAAAAGTAGAATACATCATTACTACATATGTATCTTTTTACATTATCATCTCTTGTGAAATTGTGAATGGAATAGCAAAAAATCTAATTGTAATCATTAAAAATGAAGAATTAGTATTAAAAGCACTATTTTTCCAAGCATTAAGTGGATATTTTAAGATATAAATTTAATCACTCCAGGGAATTAGAAGCGACGAAATCGGAATTGGAGCGGTGTAACAAGGAGTTGTCGGACGTGCGCGAGAGATGCCGCGAGCTGGAGGAAGAGTGCGACACGTGCGCCGAGTATCTCAAGGAGAGGGAGGAGCAGTGTCACCGGCTGAAGGAGGCCAAAGCGTCGCTTGAGGTTTGTCCGATTTTTGTATAGAGGATGTATGCGCTTTCAAAATGGACAACAAAACTAATTATTGCCACAAATAGTTTTCTTCTTTGGTTTCTAAGCTGAGTAAAATTTTGGTTTGACATGTTCTTGACCTCTTCTCTAAAAATGGACGGACGGATTTATCAGGTACTTTTTGTTTTATATAATTGTTTCTTAAAAATACCCTGGGTAAAAATATGTTATATATAGTTTCATAAAACACGGGTAAAGTATTTATAAATAAATTTAATTTATTTTTTTTGCATAACTCCATGTGTGCTATGAATGGTTATTTTATTTTTCGCTATATATATAGAGATAAATTTTTGATGTATCCACCAGATGAAATTACTTGAATATCAAGAGAGCAGTCTATGTATGTCCGTGCGCAAAAAGCGACGGCAGACGTTGCACGATCAAAACCGTCGGCCCGAAGCTGATAGAGTTGATGTTGCGACGGAAACCAGTGACGGTATGTTAAATAAATAAATAAACATTTCTTGTTTTATTTTTAAATTATTTACATAATGTTTCTCATTGCAAAAATGAGCGTTATAAATTATTTTATACAACTTAGAAACAGAAAAAAACGAAAATATGAGGCGGTGGAGGTTTCAAATGCATCTAAAACAAAGTACACTAAATGACATTGATTAATTCAAACGTTGCCTACGCTGCGTTTCTATGAAACACTGATTTCTAATCAGAATAGATAAATTAATACAATAGCACCTGGATGACCGAGATTGCTCGGTTTAATTCACCAAAAAATAGTATTATTATTCGCCAAACACGAATATGACATTTTCTAAAAAAGATTCCTAGCTAGATCGATTTATCGCCCCCGAAACCCCCCATATACTAAATTTCATGAAAATCGTTGGAGCCGATTCAGAGATTCCATTCATATATATATACAAGAATTGCTCGTTTAAAGGTATAAGATTTATAGAAGTGTTCGTTTCTTCCGATTACCAATCTCTGACTGAACTAGTTTATAATTAATTGAACTATGTTGTAGGCACGTTACTAAATATACGGGTTAAGAGTGTAGCACTGTCATTGCATTTTTTTTTTAGTTTATTTTCTTTAGTTATTATTTACTGCTTGGAATCATTTCCGATTTTTAGAAAGACAAATATAGTACATCAATTATTAAAAAAAGGAAATGCAGCAATTTTTTTTAACATTATACAAAAGGGAGTTTAAATAAGTTGTGCAATATGACACTTGGTTGGTTGGTGGGATGTTGTGCAATATGACGATTGGACATAGGCCTTGTTGAAATAATGCTCTAGTTTTCTAGGGTCAAATGAAAACCTGTTTTTTTCCGGATATAATATTGGATGCTTATTATATAATACTTATTATATAAAAAGATTTAATTTTAATATACATTCGACAGATTTCCTTAGTTATCAAGTTGAAAGAGACGAAACTTCCAAAAAGTCGGACGACAGACATGCTGAGGAGTTGAAACGACTAAGAATTGTGAGTAATGAATTAATGATTAACATATGGGGTGATTGTTTCTCTATTTGTTTTTTGCATTTCTATTTTATTCATAAAAATATGCCCGTGCCTTTTTTCGTGTATTGATGATTTAAAGGGGTAAAGGATAAAGAAAAGATTGACGACGGAAATGAAGGAATGTACCACGGGCTCGAGAAAAAGGCAACAAACCTCCAGCTCCCCCAGTCACCGAACGAAACACAGTATCATACAACTATACATTTCACATCGGTCTTCTGTGGGGGTGTGGTACTTCACCAATGCGAGCTGACCCAAGACGTGCCGAAGTGTGCTCGACTCCCACACTCTACTTATACATGAAAACTTCTTCCGTGTGGGTACCTTCCCTGATACGAGCTGATGAGCTGACATGTGAAGGCTTATACTTTACTTGTAGCAACACAATTCTGAATGCATATATACAGCTTTTGCACATCATTCAATCGGGGTCTTACAGGCCGGCCAGTCGTATAGACTGGTTGAGGATTCCCTTCCTTCCTTCACAAACTTTTATATGCATGACGCTTACAGGCGCTGGAGCGGCTGAGCCGGCAGAAGGCGTCGCTGGAGCAGCGGCTGGCGGTGGCGTCGGCCGCCGCGCCGCTCTACGTGGCCACCGGCAGCGCCATCGTGCAGGTTACACGTCCCCACTTAGATTATTAAGTGCAAGGATATTTAATACAGTGCCACCGACTTATCTTTCAACTGACTAGAAAAATTGAACGAAAAGTGAACGAAACATGTTGGTTGACATTGTCGTTGTTCCTCTATGTTTTATTCCTCTGTGTTTAAAAATTTTTAATTGACAACTATACCGAAAGCTTATTGAAAGTCATGTCCGGAATATTGTTCTATAAATATACACTGAAGCAACGGTGACGACACCCTTAATTTCGGAGATAAGTTGGTGAAAATGTAACTCGATGTCTGTCTCTTGTTCACGCCTAAAGCACTGAACGGATTTTTATTTAATGCCATAAGCAGGCAACTGATCTGGAGGTGGGGGGGGGTGTGTTTGATGTTAAGCGATCGCCACCGCGCATGAACATTCGCAGAGGTAGGACCTCTGCAAATGCGCAACCAGCTTTTAAGGGACAAGGGATATAGAAAGGATTGATGACTAGAAAGAAGTGGAGTGGAAGAAGAAATGGAGCCCCTGTCCCCTCCACTCACCCCACTTGAACTTATTTTTTATTTTTCCATTGCATTCTTAGAATTTAGATAGGATTGTTTACATGTCTTGTTAACAGCAAAATATGAAATGTAAAGAAGAATATATATATATATATATACTAGCTGCGCCCCGCGGTTTCACCCGCGTAAGTCCGTATCCCGTAGGAATATCGGGATAAAAAATAGATGTTGGCCGATTCTCAGACCTACCCAATATGCTTACCAAATTTCAGAGGAATCGGTCAAGCCGTTTCGGAGGAGTATGGCAACGAAAACTGTGACACGAGAATTTTATATATATAGATATATATATATATATATATATATATTTTTTTTTTTTTTTTTCATGTTATATAATATTTGCGTATTAAAAAGAAATATAAAAATAATATGAATAATATATTCATCCCAGAATCAACAATTTGCTGACGTGATGAAAGAGAATCAGAGGTTAAAAAAGATTAATGCTAAATTAGTGCATATATGCAAGAAAGGTAAACCGAACAACACCAACCAGGAGAATGAAGATCCCGCTGACGATAACAATTAATAAATAATATTACTATTAATAATAATGAAGATTATTTATTATCTATCTAGTTTCAATCAGAAGCTGGTCTTTTGTTTTTTTTTTGCAGTAGAGGATAGATTTTAATTTTTGTGCAATTTCAATTATTATTTTATGAGGAATAATTTTTTTTCTGTGTGTGTATGACAAATAAACAATTACTTATATTTTTTCAATTAATTGGAGGCCAGCGATTTGTTTGTTTTTGTGACCTATTAAGACTGAAATAGCACAGCATTCCGAAAGCATTTGTATTGATATAGTGAGTGAAATGTAACGATTGGTGCCATTATATAGAACAAATTAGCAATTGATTGTATGCGTGGCTTCGAAATATATTTATACATAAAATGGTAGTAAGCAGTATTATGATTATGCTTGTACTTAAAAATGTGATAATTATAGGTTTATATTGATTTAACCTAATATCTATCTTGTTTATGATCATATATAATAAAATGCACAAATAACTAATTTACCAAATATCGTTAATGTTTGACAATTATTTTGTAATCTATAGAATGGTTGTAAATTGATATGGTGCCTATTATAACATTTCAATAAATTAATAATTTTTGATAGTGTGTTGTTTCATTTATAACTTACCATTTACCGGGATTGTGGGAACGACGTTTTAATGTATGTAGCATCTGCTGCTGTTATAATGTAAAAACTATTCTTTTAGATATTAGCCCACGTGAAAAAGTAAAAATAAATTTCTATTACCAAAATAAATAGCCTTAGTAACCTTAAAACTTAATTGCTTCGCAGAAGCGCAGTCTGCAATAATTATCATTGCACAATACAAATATTTAATAGAAATTTATATATGGAACCAACAAACTCTCATAAAAATATAAATAATTCTGCTAAAGTAATGAATACCACAGTTCCTGCAATAACTAGCAACCAAATGACTTAGCGGGATTTCAAAATTAAAGCCATATTAATAAGAATGAAAAAGTTTATTTACACAGTAACATTATTAACATTTTTGGCATCTTCGGCACTGCTAAGTTCAGTAAGTAACTCCGTTCTAGAAGGCAAAGGTTTTAAATCTTCCGTCTCCTCAGTATTATGTATCTGTTCAATTTTATCATCTATGTGTTCCGCGAATGTGACTTGACCCGCCATTTTTGCCAGATCAGCCGCGAGATTCAAATATTCTTGACTGTTTATTTTCGACAGAGCAATTGCAGCTTGGTATGCATCATTGAGTGCTATGTAACTGAAAAATTGAAAATAATCCTTTACTCTTATTTATTAAGTTTTCTCAAATATTTTTGTGACCGCATAAATAACAATTTGTTTGAATTTCTGCTCAACGCAGCTTCAGCTTCTGGCGAATCATCACTACATAGTATAAAACAAAGTCGCTTTCTCTGTCCTGAAGGGACATAGCCCTTTGTATGCTTAAATATATAGAACTACGCAACGGATTTTGATGGTTTTTTTTTATATATAGAGCGATTCAAGAGGAAGCTTTAAGTGCGTATTAAGGTGTATAATGCGTGCGAAGCCGCGGTCGAAAGCTAGTTATAATATAAATTCTAACGCGTAAAAAGTTTAATTTCACTTACCATAAACTAGCCAATGGAAACATTCCAGTTTTAATACTGTCTACAGCCCACATTTTTAGTGTTTCTTCAGCAATGCTGTCCATGTGCCTTAAATGGAAAATATCAAAAAATTATGACACTTACGTTTCTACACTAATATTACATCGGGAAACTTTTGTTTTTTTTTTTTTGTATGTTTATAAAGTTTTCATATAATAGCTGCTGGACAAAACTGATTTCAAAAATTCTTTTACCATTGGTAAGCTGCAACTTCACTGAGTGACATAGACTATGTATGTACCACGGGTGAAGCCGGGGCGGACAGCTATTATCATAAAAGACAGTAAGTAGATGTACGTACGGAGATTATATTTACACAAATAGTACGGAATAGTTACGTAACTTTATGCTGAATTAAAAAAAAATACAGTAATTTTTAGTTCTCTAACTACCACATACTTCACTCTAAGTATACTCAACATACCTAGTTCTCGATAATAAATAGGCTTCTTTGAAAAGCCTCGCCTCTGTAAGCACTTGCACCGCCTTCTTCACGTCGTGCACGCTCAGCAATAGCGCCACTTTCCTGAATATCACTCCACCGTATTCTCTGCTAGCTGAAATAAATTGTTATTATTCACCTCGAAAACAAAAACATCCTATTTTCCCCAGTTTTCAAGGGTTTTTCTAAACTGTTGAAAGATTGTACATTTATATATAACTGAGTATTTTAATATGTAAAAATAATTACACGTAAATTCTTGGCTTACATACGTTTCGGTTTATCTTTTTCTCCTTTCGCAATTTTCCTGTCTATTTGAGCCAAGTATAACTGCATTGTGTCCTTCCAGTATCTAAAACCGAAAACACATGTTAGGTGAAAACGTGATTGTTAACTTAGCAGAGTATAAATAGAACTGATTGTATAAACATACATTATAATTCAATCAATAAATTTGCAACATTATGTCATTTCTGATAGACTACAGAAACACTTCTGAAGCATATTTATTAAATTTAAAAGTAGGATAAACCACTCTACCAGTTTATTACGTAGCTGAGCATTTCTTTGAAATTTAAAACAGAAAATACTCCTGAGTTAATGTCACGTCTTAAAGTAGTACTAACTCCAGCGTGGAAAAGTGCTGGACCACGTATATAACTCTGTATTTTACTTACACTGATAATAGTATTGCTAAAAATGAATAGACGATTATCTCTTACTTGAACGAAACGCAAGGTGCCAAGCTAACGAGGAAAGGGCACAGCATATCTGACTGGTTCGCAAACTCAATCATGGCGGACATTTCCCCGCGTAATATTGATATCATTATCCATGCCTCCAATCTGTCGTGTTCTAAATGGTTTTTCACTGGAAAATTACATGGATTATATTTTTTTAAACTAGGCGTTAATGAAATTCAGTATGTTTAAAATCTAAATATACTCACTCTCCAAGTCCAAGACTGCGTTAACGTCGTTTGTGTTACCAAACATTCTTATAAAGTCCGATCCAGTCTCCAACTCCGTCTGACCATTTGCAATATCAGCATTGTTTAAACATATTTCCGCCATTTTTCTTATTTTCAAAGCAGTTAATGGATACATTTGACCATTTATAGTTGGTAAGAGGAACTTCTTATTGGATTTAACATTGTTGTCTGAAACAATCGCTGCCGATATATCTTCAGATTTATCTTCGGCTTTTTTCTCTTTCTTCTTCTTTTTGTCCTTTAACAACTCGTGTTTTACTTCTGTAAGTAAAAGATATAAATGTTTTTATGTGGTGGACATTTGAAGTGCGTACGGCAAGTTTTATATTCAGACGCGTGTATTTGTGTGTATGTGTGAACGTGTTAATATTTGCGTGCGTGCGTTGCGTGTAATACAGATGCGTGTAGGTGTGTGTACATACGATGCGTGTATATATGCGATGTGTGTATACATGTGTGCGTGTACACATGTATACATTCGGTGCCGCTCGAATTACGTACGTGTGGTGCGAGTGTACGCGCGATGCGTGTGCATATGTGTGCGTGCCTACATATACCTTGGTAGCGGTCCGCGGGATAGCAGTCTATGGGCCAGGCTCGCAGCGCGCAGTCGGCGCCGCCGGAGAGCGCGGTGCGCGCGCGCGCCGGCTGCCCGCTCCACGCGCCGCCCAGCGACATGTGCGTGTGCGAGCCCATTATGTGAGTGCACACGCCCGTTGCTATGTCCCATATCTGAACATGGGTAAAATATAATGTAACAAGCAAATATATCGCAGCAAATATACCAATTAATTAACACTGGACTGTCTATTTGTTATTTTTAAATAACCGCTTTTTACTAATTGCAAAATATTAAGGATATACACTATACATATACAAAAAACTTTTTTTGCTATTGTTCTCTGTCTATCTGTTGTTGCGGCTAATCATTGGAACGATTGGACCGATTTTCTAATATTCCAACGAAACCATTGGAATTTAGCGGAAAGTATCATTTACGAGGGTGATACTGCGGAATGCAGCACATAACATATTTAAAAAAAAAATTAATTAAATAGAATATTAAATATCATTTAATTTAATTATATAATATCATAAATGCGAAAGTTTGTACGTTAAGTTTGTAAGTTGTTGTGTGGGTTTGTTGCTCTTTCACGCAAAAGCTACTGAACCAATTGCAATGAAATTTAGTAAGTAGATAGCTGGACAACTGGAATAACATATAGGCAACTGTTTATCCTGATATTCCTACGAGATAAGTATTAAATAGTATATAGTATTAAATAATAATATTATCAAAGCACGCTTCGAAAGTTGTTGTGTGGGTTTGTTGCTCTTTCACGCAAAAGCTACTGAACCAATTGCAATGAAATTTAGTAAGTAGATAGCTGGACAACTGGAATAACATATAGGCAACTGTTTATCCTGATATTCCTACGAGATAAGTACTAAATAGTATATAGTATTAAATAATAATATTATCAAAGCACGCTTCGAAAAACTAGCGGTCAGTATACACGCAAGCAATATGTCACATAATATGGAAATGGAAAATAATAGTATTTTGAAACTAAAAAAGAAGGAAAGATATTTAGGAATGTCCAACATAAATGGATGATGTCAAAAAAAAATGCAAGTGATTACCAAAATGTATTAATTATATTATAGCGAGTGATCTACTTACTCGCACAGTAGAATCTTGCGATGTAGACAACAGCAATTCTTCTATATGGGGATTCCAGCTAACTTGCAACACAGGGCCTTTGTGTCCTGTTAGTGTTTTCCATACTAGTAACTTTGGCACTTCTGAAAGAATAATTAAAACTTTAATTGACATATTACAAAGAAAATTCCAAGATCAGCAAGTATAGAAACACTAAATTTTTTAATTAATCTTTCGTAGATCATTAAATCGCAGTCAGCACAAGAATACCCAATAAATACAAATTACAATAATCAGTAGTATCAATGCGCATAAATTATATAGTGTTTTATTGAGAATCAAAATGGATTTACAGACAAACCTTCTTTCTCGTCATGCTCCAAGATGATAATATTGTTCTGTTTATCCAGTGAGCTGACAGCTATCAAGTTCTTGTATGGGGATTCTTCATTTGAACTTGATGTTTGTTGTGGGTGCCAGTCCATGTGGTGTATCATTTTACTGCATAATAAATCACTACATTGTATAAAGCTAAGTCGCTTACCGCGTCTGTATGTATGTATTCTCAGATATTTAAAACTACACAACGGATTTTTATGTTTTTTTTTTTAAGATTACGATTAAAGAAAAAGTTTTATATGTATAATAACATCTATTGAACTACTCCGAAAGGTTCTGAGTAATGTTTAAGACTACATTTTTAAAATAAACTCAGGGTAGATGTTGTGAATTGTTTTACTATTTAAACTGTGGCCATTGGTAGACTCAAAGAATTGTTACAGTTTTTAAATAAAAATTTAAATATTCTTTACAGTACACATTATGAGCAAAGTTGTTGTGACAGTCAAAATCTTATTATTTGCCCCTGTACTGGCGTAAACGACTCAGAATAAATACATATACTAAAGAACCCTCACCTGAAGATAAATGCAGCAGCAATGGGTTCATGTGTATGACTCAACAAAGCAACTCCACCGTGTCCACTTCCAACTAGGACACCTCGCTCGTGCCACCGCACGGATGTTAACTCCCACTTCTTTCCCTCTATTTCTACTGTTATTGGAGTTGGATCTGGATAAAAATAAGTTTTTAAATAAATGGTTTTGTTGGGAATGCAAATAAAATTTGAATGCAATGGAGAAAAAATGCTATAAAACCTTTTTTTTATTGTAATTTACATACTTGGCCGGAATTTAAATCGACAAGCTAAATAGACAATAACACATTTTTTCATGTGTAGTTAGTACAATACATCCATTTTATTCCAAGAAAATGTTTATAGAATAAAATTGCAATCCAATAAATTTGCATACAATGAAATTGATAGTGGCCAGTAATTATTTCATAAAAATACAATATTACAACAACAAGATTACTGTCTAACTTATTGCAGAATAAATTACCTTCGTTTATATTCTTCGTGTGATACACAACAAGCTCGCCCCCACCACACGCATACAGACAGTCCTTTAGACCCCAACACAAAGAATACACTCCACCACGCAAAGCAGGTACTAGGGTGCGAGCTGGCCTCTCTGTTTTGCCACCTGTGTCAATCAGACCTACCTGTAAAGGTAAACAATTTATACTAATATTATAAAGCTGAAGAGTTTGTTTGTTTGTTTGTTTGTTTGAAGGCACTAATCTCGGGAACTACTGGTCCGATTTGAAAAATTCTTTCAGTGTAGATAGCCCATTTATTGAGGGAGGCTATAGGCTATATAACACGTACCACGGGCGAAGCCGGGGCGGACCGCTATTCATCAATATATATGTTACCTTTACATTGTTAGTTCATTATTTCAATGAGATAGGCAATTTATTTGTATTCCTATACATACCCTAGACTCAGCAGTACCAAATGCCAATAGATTTTCACTAGTTGGATGCCATGCAATCGTAAGTACTTTTCCTTGAACATTCTGCCAGTAAGTATAAACTGTTCCTCTAAATAGTTTTGGATCATCTTCATCTATATCTGCTTCCCAAATTCTTACGGCTCCATCACCCACACTTATGGCAACCCTTTAGGGAGAAAAATAAAATAAATTAAAATGGATGGTTGTTTTGTGAACATTTCATAATATTTTAGTAATTATTTTCTAATAATAATAATTTTACATTGATTATCTATACAGTGCTCTGTTCTTTACCAGTAGAGGCTTTACAGACAGAGGTGCTAACAGAATGTACATTGTGTAATGTGTATTTTATTTTTTAAATAATAATATACACGCTTCACAATACCAAATCAAAATTTAAAAACCATATTCTCCTAGATTGAGCCATGTAACATAGGACATTTCACACTTATTTACTATTATTAATTACGTACTGCCTGGCATCATATGGACATGATTCAATGTCATAAACATATCCTCCACATGAATTATACATTGCTAGTGCTTCATGCTTCTCCACAGAATAACACACTAAATTCCTATCTTGAGACGCAGACCAGATGATCCAATCCTCTTCATTAACTTTATTTTTAAAGATTTCACTGGACGCATTTTCTGATGAATCTGTTGACTGCTCAGTACTAATAGTTTTAGATGACTGCATTTTTGGTGCGTTTGATGCAATGCAAAATAGGCCGCGCTTGTGTAAGCTGTGCTCCACTTTCCATTCTAATTTGTTTTTACTGTAATACAAGAAAAAAAATTATACAATAATTTCAAGTAAAACATTTGTAAAAGATACAAAATTTAATTTATATTTATATTAGCTGCGCCCCGCGGATTCACCCGCGTAAGTCTGTATCCCGTAGAAATATCGGGATAAAAAGTAGCTTTTGTGTTATTCCAGTTGTCCAGCTGTCTACATACCAAATTTCATTGCAATCGGTTCAGTAGTTTTTGCGTGAAAGAGCAACAAACACACACATCCTTACAAACTTTGGCATTTATAATATTAGGAAGATAGTAAGGTGATAATTATTATAATATTTATGTATTATTAATTCACAAGAAATAAATAAGGAATACATACCAATCTAATTTAAGTGGATTACATGTAAGCAGTTGGCTCTTCCCATCAGCAATAAGAAGAGTTTCTGCTTTATACCACAATAAGGTTGCCCAGGCTGGAATCTTACTTTTTTGGTTTTTGGCAAATGTTGCAACTGCACAACTTGCAACTAATTTGCCTGACTTAGACCATATCCGAACACCACTGAAATAAATATTTTATGAAATTATTGTTTTAAAAATCAAAAAAATGTCATCAAAACATCTGATACATGCTATCATTTCTATTACATTTGATTCTTTCAAATAAACATCAAAGAAAGAATTTTTTTATTATTGGTTCAAATATGTTTTGTTTACCCTTGTTTTCCAATTGATGCCAAAAGATGTTTATGTGGATGACAGCTTACTTCTACTTTATCAGATTTCTCTTCACTAGGTAAATCCTTTTCACTAATTTCTTGACTTACATGTGCCTTATCCATAGCATCTACAAGATCTTCTATTGTGTCTTCTGATGCATTCTTAATTTTTAACAAATCCTCTTTTAATTTCATACAATCAGCTAGAAAATCACTTTCAGTATCTTTTTCTTTTTTTGTTTTAACAACAATCATCTCAGGTTTATATTTTCTGTGACCAAACTCATCTTCTTCATGGTCCTTGTAAATATCAAACATGTCATCTTCTTGCACAATGGATTCGTCAAAACTATCTTCAGGCAAATCTTTGGTGACACCAGATTTATTTAACCCCTCAGCCACTTCACCTTCTAGTCTTATTTTCGCTAATCTATCAGATAAATGTGATCTTTTCTCAGATTCCTCTAGAGATCTCTTAATTAAAACATCATACTTGGGACACCATGATACATTTACAATTTCTTCATTTTGCCCTCTGACTTTGTATAAAACTTTTCCTGTTCCTATAAAATAATTGAATAGTGAATAATCATTCTTCTTTATCAACATTGAACTAACAACCAAAAATAATTCTAATTAAGTGAAAAAATACAAATATATCTCACCATTTAGGTCCAATACAAAAACTACACCCTGCCTTGTCCCGACAGCAACATTAAGGAGTATGTGAGGCGAACATGCAAGACAAGTTGGTTTAAAACTTTTAAGAAAAGTGTTAAAAGATTTGGCAATATTCGAAGACACATCCCACTTAACAATATTACCAAAATTGCCAACTGTCAATACAAATGTTTCATTGCTATATCCCACACCTACAACTTCCTGTAAGTAATTAATGATGTTTAGTTCTAAACACAGAAACTTTAAACAATCACCCTCTTGTGGGCTCTGAAGACCTAGAGGGGGATATAGTAAAGAAAGGTGGGTTCAGTAGCTGATTTTTAAATGCAATTTAAAATGTACTTAACTTCAAGCCTGTCTTCACAATTTAGATTGATTCTAGTAAAAATACCGAAGCAACATGAAAATTTGAGAGGGAAAAAGAAGGGATGCATTTTGTTTATTTAAAACTAAATGCACATAAAAGAAGCCATAGCCAAATGGCTTATCCTATTGATAATGAAAGGCTTACTTAGACATCAGAAATGAATTTTATATATTTATTATATGAGTTTCAATAAAAATATGTATTAATTACAATCATAGTCAACTCTCTCTAAAGAAAAGTGTTAATAAATAATTTGTTACCTCTTTTTCACTATGGTGTATATCATGACTTTGTTCAAATTTTATTTTGATTGAATTATTGACTTCACTAAAAGACCATTGTTTCACTATACCATCAGCACTGCCAGCAACTATGTACCTTTTTTCAGGCCATTCTGGGGTAATGTCCACACTGACTATTCTACGAATTAAATTCAACTTTTTAATAAGATTTTTTTTTAAATAAAAATAACATTTACGATTTATTAAAAACTAGGATATAAATTCACTTACTTTTCATTATGTGCTCTGTTCAAGACCTGTGCTTGGTAACATTGATTAAGATTTTCTGATTTTTTAAACGGTTTCAGCACACAAAGACTTTTACTAGGACCTCCGTAAATAAGCCAGCCATCGGGACTTACGCCTATGCCTGATGTTTGAAACCAATTTGGTGAGGGAAATAAGACTGTATCATTCATATTAAAATTTATATTAAATGACGGTTTTCTTGTTGCTTAAACGGTGAGTAAATTAATTAATTATAAAAGCACGGTACACCAGCCGGCCTTCAATTCAAATTTCAATTTAAAATTGTCAATTGTCAAATGTCTATGTCATTATGGTCACTGCTAGCCATAGATAAAATATGTAGATACACACACGAGCGTCCTCAGAGTACTTTTAATATATAATATGCCTTAAGACTTTAGAGCATGCTATTTTTGGAAACATTATGGGAGTCACTTTCACAAGTCGTAAGGAGTAGGATTTAATTTGGTAGATATGTTGAATATTATTATTCTTCGACACATTGCTGTTAAAAGCTCACAAATCAGGCAAAATAAAATCTCTTCAAATATTGTTTAATATTAAAAGAAACTGACACGTACTTTCTTTCATATTTTCTATATGTATATGAATATAAGTTATTAGCATCATAGGAGTGATAACAAAACTTTATTGTCATGGTATTTCTAAGCTGTTTGGTCCTTCACTATTATAAATTATGTATAAATATGAAAAGAAACAGTAGAAAGATATGAACTGACTGTCAAAAAGACACAACTTCTTGACAGAAAACTAACATAATACACTGTTCGTGCATTCTTTGTCAAATCGAAATGTCAAAAAGAGTACATTAGTAAATATTGAAGTGATTGTAGGTTCTGTGATTATTCTAGAATACTTCTTTGAAAATAAATAAGTGGATATTTCTTATCAATTCCTAAAAGACCATTGAATAAAGCACCATGGCGCACTACAAGGGTGCAGCGTCTGAAGCTGGGAGAGCTATGCATTTAATGAAGAAGAGGGAAAAAGCCCAACAAGAGATAGAACTTCGAAAGAAGAAAATTGAAGAGGATCTGAAGATTGATAATATTGAAAATAAATTTGCAACACATTATGATGCAGTGGAACAACAACTAAAAAGTTCTACAATTGGATTGGTAACACTTGATGAAATGAAAGCAAAACAGGAACATATTGTCCGTGAAAGAGAAAAGAAATTGGCTCAAAAGAAAGCAGAAAAAGAGAAAGAAAGACAAAAAGAAATAGAAGCTAAACAAGCTCAAAAAAATAAGCAAAAGAGACAGGTTTGTAAAAATTCCTTTCAATCTTTCGGCTAATTCAACATTCAACATAATTCTTTATTTTTGTCCAAAAATTCTATGTTTTTATAGATACAAGCTCTATCATTTGATCTCAATGAAGAAGAAGACAATGATGATGATGATAATGATGAAGAAGAAAAACTGGATTTAAATTGGAAAGAGAGGGAAGAAGTGGTGAGTTTCTTATTAATTCATAGTTATGTGTTGATTGTGTTATAAATAATCCTAAATATTTTTTTAGAAATATAAAACAACATTATATACTTAACTAACCTTTTCATTGAATAATATACATATAAACTGTTTAATTCAATAGTAGATCAAATAATCTTCTATGTGTAAATATTTAAAACAGTATGTTTATCAAAATTTTCCTTTATATGCAGCCTGTTAAAAAAATAAGAAAAAACCCAGATGTGGACACATCATTTTTACCAGACAGAGAGAGGGAAGAAGCTGATCTGAAATTGAGAGAGGAACTCAGATTGGAATGGGTCATGACTCAAGCCAGTCTGAAAGATGAGCCTATTACAGTCACGTTTAGTTATTGGGATGGTTCCGGGCATAGAAGAAATGTTACTTTGAAAAAAGGTTTGGGTTACCACTATTATAAATTTATACATAAAGTATTTTTATTTACTATGCTCATTTTATGTTTTAATTTAATTATTTAATACTTTCTAATTTGTATTTTCATTAAGATTTGTAAATGTAAATTTGAAAGCTCATTTATATGAAACTTTCAATATATAAAATAAAGTTTGCCAACACTGTCTTTTAAGAATATATTATAATTTGTAAAACATTACAGGAAATTCAATTTATCAATTCCTACAAAGATGTTTAGACACCCTACGGCCAGAGTTCAGTGAACTAAAAACAGTATCTGCAGATCAGCTGATGTATGTAAAGGAGGATTTAATACTGCCACACCACTATACTTTTTATGATTTTATTGTCACAAAGGTAATAACATTTTTAAAGTGATAACAAACAAAAAAATCTTAACAGATAATAAATATTACATTATATTTTACAGGCTAGAGGTAAGAGTGGGCCTTTATTCCAGTTTGATGCTTCTGATGATATCCGATTGTTAAATGATGCTACTCAAGAGAAACAAGACTCACACGCAGGGAAAGTCTTATTAAGGTTATACATTAATACTATATTTTTATAAATAAATATACGTAACATGTACATAATACAAGTACAAAGATATTTTCTTAATATTGGAATGATAAATGTTTACATTTTAATAATTCTTTGTAAATATTGAATTTTCTTGGTATTTTTATTTATATTTTGAATATTTTCATATAAAACTATCAAAACCTTTTTGTAGATCCTGGTATGAAAGAAACAAACATATATTTCCTGCATCCAGATGGGAGCCTTATGACCCTACAAAAACCTATTCCAAATACACAATCAAAGGAAAATAATATTACTCTTACTGTATCAATGATTACTTTTATAAAGCAATCTTGTATTATTTGTACATTGTAGTATTACACCTAAATTATTTAATTAAGGAAATAAAAATATGTTGCCAAAAAGCTGTTTTAATTGGATTTAAAAAAAATTACTTATAAATAATAACCTTGAGTTAAGTTAGACTTAACCTTCATAATATTTAAAACAAAAAGTTCATATCATTTTACACCTTTTAATTAAAACTTTATTCAACTTCATGTTGCTCACAAGGCTGTTTTTTTCAAGAATTACTGCTTTTAGATACAGTTTTAAGTGCATACATGCATAATTTTATTTAGGTATGTTTTATAACAAAGTCTATGAATGGCAATTAACTTTCCTCTAAATCCATTTGCTTTATTTCATAAATAGTTTATTCACTATGTACATTCTACAATTTTTTTTAATTCTTGCCACTTCTTGTCTTCCAATTTCTGTAAAAAAGTCTCTTGATGTTGGTTGTTTTCTTTTTCTGGCAATGGAGGTGGAGCATGCCTTTGGTAGTGTATGATTGCCGCCAAGAAATTCCAAATTGAAAACTCTGGCCATAAAACTTTTGTGAAATACAGCACTGTGTTTGGTGTCTGTAAAACAATTGGTTTATTGAAATTAGATCAAATCAATATGCTTGTGATTTTATATAACTGTCCATTAAAGGAACTTTGTAACAACATCTTTTTTGAGATATAGCTATGCCAGACATATAATAAGAACTATATAACTAAAATGATAAACATACCACCAAACTAAGGAAAGAATGCATGACCACAGTTATGAGAGAAATTTATAAAATATAAATGAATAAAAGATGAAATTTACCTGCCACAGCATAAAATCAGATAACCTGACTTCTCCAGATGTTCTTATCAAAAGTTCTGCATGTCCCAGGTCTAAAGCCTGAGACACTAAATCTTCATCAATGTCATCGGTAGTTAATTCATTATTCTGTATTCCGCTGATTATATGTGAAGTTGCTCTGCTGATTTCATCACGGCCTGTAAAATGTACACAAAACTACTTTATGATAATTGAAAATTATAATACATTATATATAGATTATATTAACCTCCCCATTACCTGTATAAGCATATGCAATGTTCAGACGAAGCTTGTTATTTTGTTTTGTTGCAACCATAGCCTTTGCAACCATTGCACGAAAATCTTCTGGTAGTAGGGACATTCTTCCCGCAATGTGTATACGCACCCCCCATTCATTTATTTGATCACTAAAATCAGAATCATTCATAAAAAATACTTTTAAATGTAGTCCTCATTCTTTGTGTATTCTATACTACAATTGTACAATTTAAAATTAAAGTTACAATGTATTGATACTTAATTAGAATTATATGATTTACATCATTCCCTCCCAGATGATACAATATTTGTAATGAGATGTTTTAGAACTTTCCAAAAAAAAAGAAATATACTTCACATACATAGCATCCAGTAATCGTTGAAATTTTTCACGAGCTAAGTCCATAAGTGCATTTACTTCTTCTTTGCTTCTCTTAAAGTTTTCTATACTGAATGCGTAAACCGTAACTTCGGGTATACCAAGATCAAGACACCACTAAAAATAAAACCAAATCATCAAGCACAAATAAAAGAAACAAACAAACATTCATAATTTATTTAATATACCGTATCGATAGTGTAATTAATTATACGAACCTTCAAGGTTTCCGATAGTTTATCAAATCCTTTCGAATGTCCATCACTGGTTTTTACACTAACTTTTTTTGCATATCGACGATTTCCATCCATAATGAATGCTATATGCTGGGGCACTCGGCCAGTTTTAACAATTTTAATACATAACAGTTGGAAAAACGACACACAGTTTTCGTTGACCCATTCCGACATATTTATGGGTTAATAAAATAATTTGAAAAGATACACGACAAAACGACGATAAAGTGAATGAATAATACAAATAAAAGTAAATTTCGATAACTATATTTTTTAACAAAACACTGGATCATAGATTATACACTTATGTACTGGTACACTGGAATCTGGATAGTGTAACAACATTGACAGGTTAGTGATAAATGATAAAATTGACAACAGGTATGTACACACAAGCAATTTACTTCTTCTAACTTTACAAGTTATTGTTATCACCGCATACAGATTTATAATGTCTGTCTTGTTTTCTATGTTTTAATTTATAATAAATTATGTAGAAGTATGCAACATAACTTTTGTTTAAATTTCCAAAAACATTATAACATAAGCTTCTTGTGTTCTTGTGTTGAAATATATTCTAGTGTAGGTTTGTAATATACAGAACGGAACCTGGAGGAAAAGTTTTTTAAATACAGGAAATAGCAAATTTGACTGAAAGGGAACATGTGTGGGAGTCGAGTACGCTTCGGCACGAATGGAGCCAACTCGCACCGTAGAAAGTGAGACCGTAGAGACTGGCGTGGAATGGTGCATTCAGTTCGCATGTTACTGTATTTCCTTCGGTTAGTGATAAGGCGGAGACCCGCATTTTCTTCCTCATCCTTTTCAGTCTATTCGTTTAATCTCGTCATCAACTCTTAATTTATAAATTTCCACCTTAAAAGCAGGCAACGCATTTACAGCGACCTTACATTTGTAAATATTCAGGGGCGATGATAGTCGCTTAATATTTAAGCGAACTATTAGCTCAAGCGCCTGTTATTACGTTAAAATTCCTTTGTTATAAAAGGAAACAGATAATGAAACTAGTGAAAAAATTAAAAAAATACATTCTCACTTCTGAATTGCTGCTTAGTCGCGGAATACGATATACTTTCCTAAATTCAGTACAACTGGATTAAAACGACTAATATCAGTGTAGGTAGTGTATTTAGCGCTTAAATCCTTGGTATCTTATGGCATACGTAGTAAAATACACAGAGTAATTTAATCTGTTGACTGTTCTAATGACAGTTGTGGACCGGCACCTGTTATCTACTGTCTAAAATTTATAATCTAGCCTTAATAAATAATTAACAAATATCGAAAAAAAAAAAACACATTAATAGATTAATATTTGCATCCGCGGCGAAATGAGTAATATCTTCAAGTTAAAGTTGTCTGCTCTTGGTCATCCGAATCCCGATAGCTTTAATTGTGACGGTACGAGTGAATTTTCTTATCATAATATTATTGATTTTAATTTTAAAAAGTAACTTAATAAAATACGCATATTTCATGCCACCAAATCAAATATGTTATATACGTTTAAAATTTTAATGAATTTGCAGATGAAAAAGAATATAGAAGTGTAGTTCTATGGCTGGAGGATCAAAAAATAAGACATTACAAGATTGAGGAGAGGGAAGGTCTTCGGAATATAGACAGTGATGATTGGCAAAAAGCATATGACACATACCAAAAAGACTTAGTTAGCCCTGTCGTAAATGGAACACTAAATGAACAATTAAACTGGCTTCTTTCCTATGCTGTGCGATTAGAGTTTGCAGATAATGGTATGTTTTTTCCTCTGTAACGGGGAAACCTAAGAAATTCTAGATGGAAATCTAGAGTTTCTTATAAATTAAAACCTCATAAATGTGCCCATGGGTGAGATTTAAAAGCTCTAAAACAAAAAATTTAATTTAGTTTAGTATAAATTTTAAAAGGTCTGTGATCACACCCATAACCTATATACAAATTTGTATATGCATATACAATATATAAAATGACTTGATGAGTACATGAAGTAACATTTGCACTTGCAATTTTTTTTTATTTCTTAGTATTGTAATGGATTAATAACAATCAACTTTCAGTCACTAAATACAAGGAAGTGAAATTGGATCAACCTAAGCAGGCTGTCCCTAATGTAGTGTCTTCTAACCCTTTGGACAACTTAAACTGTAAGTAAAACAAGTGTTATTAAAAAATTTAAAATTTTTAAACTGTTTGTACCAAGTCTATCTTTATTAATATTTATATTTCTTTGAAAATACCTCTATACTTTTAAAATTAATTCAAGGGACTAGGAGAATTTTAAGGAAAAATATATTTGCAGACAAAGTAATCATATCCATCATAGAAAAAGATTCAAGAAATTTTTATTACTAAATTTCAGCTGTTGATAATTTTTAATCTTTTTTTTCCAGTTGATAGTCCTGCATTTAAGGCTGGTGTAGAGCGTGTCTGCACTCTTGTTGGTGTGGGCCCACATCCGGATCCCAAATTCCGTTTAGCAGCTCTTGCAAAAATCCTTAAAACCACACCACATCCTGATCCTCCAAAGACTGATGCCATTTTGATAAACCAGCCCATAGATGTACTCAATCTCTTGTTCATCCAAGATATAAGGGAATTACAGACAAAAATTAATGAAGCTTTAGTTGCTGTGCAATCTATAACAGCTGATCCTCGCACTGATACTAAACTGGGAAAAGTTGGTAGATAAATTTATATTTCAACAAACTAATGTTTATAAACACTGATTTGTATAAATCATCTATGCTTTACTAATTTATAAAATGATATTACAAATATGCTCTGAGAATAAAAAAGTAAATAAAACAAGACTTTTATTTATATACTGTCTTACTGACTAAAATGCGAAATTAATGCAACAATATCACTACTAATAACTCTAAATTTGGAAATTGTAGAATACAATTTCTCATTAACAAATATATTTATTCAAATAAACATTTGTATTGTGAACACATCAGATGATATTTAATTTATGTTCACTGCATGCCACCTCCCTTTTCTAACATTTGTGCAAATCTATTTGTAATAAGTAATGAAACATCAATAAATCTCTCGACACAATTTGTGATACAGGTTTCTGTTTTGGAATCTAATTTTGATCCTGGTTTGTCTACACATTTGTCCCAGCAGAAGTCGTTGAACTCGTGAATCTGGAATTAAAAACCAATTGTAATTTAGTGTAGGTAACATGCTTTGGTAATATTCCTGATGCAATGTTAAAATAATGATTATGAAATGTTTTTAAGAAAAATCATATTGAAATCTTTTTTAACATGGGAAAATAATAGAATAGTCATAAGAAGGCAACTTAATTAATAAAAAGTTTTTATTAATAAATACAATGAAACAAAAGAATATTTCAACAAAATACCTGAGCATGAAATTGAGCTTTTTGCTTTTCCGCCAATAAGAAATCCTGAAGTTCGGAATCCGCACCTTTACCACTTGAAAAATCTGGTAAATCAGTCATTATGCTTTGTATGATTTACCTTATGAAAACCTAATTTAATCTAAAAAAATACAAGTTATAGGTTATAAATTGGAAATGATTATGAACAGCGAGCCATAAACTACAGAATTCAGATTAATGCACAGATTAAGAACTACTTACTACGTAAACGGTAAACTATAGAACCATAGATTGTACACTTATGTAGGTACAGATTTAATATAGTAAAGCGGTATATTAAAAGTTAGTATTTACTATTTCAGTATGGTAGAACCTACAAAAGTATCAGTGACAGGGGTATAAACAAATCTTTTCAACCAACATCAAAAAAGGAGAAGGTTGTTAAGTCGACTGTATTTTTTTATTTTTGCTATTTCATAACTTTTTCTTATTATTAGAAAGCCTTCCGTAGGCCACGTTGTCCTCTCTTTTGGTCTTTTTTGAAGGCGGTTTAGTTTTTTTCCAAAACATAGATAGTGGGTCCCGTACAAAATGAAAGCTTAATTAGTCCGTGACTATAAGTAAAATTGTTACACTGCTAGGATGAACGGAGGAAAATGATTTAAAACAGAGTTGAACCTGATTATAGCAGTAAGTCACAAATCAATATATTATCTAAAACTTACGATAGTTTGTCACAAAAAATGCATCAAGTGAATCTAAAGCCGGGTATCCACTATGTTCAGGAATCTCCTCTCTGCAGTCTGCGCTTTTGAAACAGCTCGCATAGTGGATACGTTTGCGAACTTGGGAGCGTGTAACCTGTTACGGTGCGCGCTCCGCTCTCAGCGATGCAATGAATGGCGTTAAATAAGGCGAACACGAAGGGGAGCTGTCTTTTCTGGACTGCGGAGCATGTATTTCTATGGAGAAACGCGTACCGTCTCCATCACAGTGGCTATTGGAGCGCGGAGCGCAAGAGGTTTGCGAACGTAATGGATACCCATCTTAACAAAGTAACAATTTAGAGCTCACTCCTCACGTGCTCTCTTAATTGCTGAGATGATTTTTTAGCGACGACGATGACGTTCTAGGTGGTATTGTTTTTTTTTTTTTTTTTTTTTTATTTATTGGTATTTATTACATAACTAATGAACATTTATAAATGATGCAAACATAAACTTATTCAAGTTTCTCCGTGCACCATAAGCCAACGACCACTACATATGTTTATGTTATTTTCACTCTCAATGCGGGTAGATAAAATATTAATGACGAGCGACATCGGTGACCTTGCTGGCCGTGAATACAATAGCAGCGTATCGGAATGATGTACAGCATGTTCCCTTTAGCAAATAATCTATAATGTATTATAACGTTACTTGCATAGGTACTTTTTAATATCGTACTTATCGCTTTGCCAGATGGATTAAGTTAATATTTATTAAGTTCTTAAATTTTTGAAGTTCAAGCTTTTTTTTTTTTTTTTTTTTTATAAAGACGTCACGGCTAGAACGTCCTGCAACGTCCTGAACGTTGATCGAAGTATGTTTGCATTTCTATGTAAATTGGGACAGTTCGAATAAATTATTGAAGAATAAAATACGTATAAACATAACACATTCTCTAAAGAATTTTTATTTATAAAATTCATCATTTTTTCCACAATGCTTTTGCGTTCATCTTCAGCAAATATATAGTTAACTGCATTTAGAGCTAATTTTGCCAATTGTGAAGGCTGTAAACCAAATACATCTGCACATATTCTGTACTCTTGTGATAGAGATGTAGAAAACACTCCTTTATCATCAGTCTGTAACAACCAAACACATAAATAAATAGCTTTCTCTCAATCATACAAAAATCAAGATTTTTGCAAAATTTTTAATGTTAAAATATTTAGGTGTAAAACGTAACTACCATAAACATTAACGCGTAAAGTGCGTAAAATATTTTTATATTAATAAACCTGAAGAGTGTATATTTGAAAGCAATAATCTCAGAAACTCCTTGAGTAATTTAAAATGTGGTTTCAGCTTTGGATGTGTATGTAGTCCCTACAAGCTACATATTATGTGTACCACTTTTCAATCTTGGTTCAAAAATACATTATAATATAAAAATATATATATTTCAAGAAAATACTCACACATATTATAACGGGTACATTTGCATTGTAGAGCTCCTTAAAATGGTGTGAATTATAATCAGGAGTAGATTTTGTATTCACATTACTTGTCAAGCAGATTTCTACAGGAAATGAAATAAAAAAACTAAATAATATACACAATACCAAAATATAAACAGACCTCACACATTGGAATGTAACAATCTTTAACATTAGCTGTACATTAGTTACTGTTAAGTAGGTATAGAATAGTTGAGTACCACATATATTTATAAGATATTCACACATATATATATGCTGTTTCTAATGAAACTGTATCTCTATTATATATAAGAAAACTTCTGTATGCTTAGTTACATTTGTCTACTTGCTAACATAATATGTAGTATTTTATAAATGACACAATATCTAAATAATAAGCTCATTACCAACTGGTATCTGTGATTTACACAATGCTTGCCAAGTTTCCTCAGTCCCACCAAAATCAGGATGAATACAAACCCCATGACCAATTCGGTTTGGTTTGAACTGTAACATTTCTAATACTTCTGCAGGATTGCACACTTCACCACAATGGAGGGTTATCTTTAACCAATTAAATTGATCAGTATGAAATAAATAACAATACAGTGTCCAAAGTAAATTTAACTTAAACTACTGTGAATATTAATTGTAATATAATGTACTTAGATAAAAACTATTAAAATATGATTTATCTCACTGTAAATAGATGATGTATAATTATTAAGAAAAAACATGAGATGACGGCTTATTATTAAATTTAGTAATTGAAATATAAATTTATAAGAGTTATATATAGCAATACATTTAAACCAGCATGCCTGGCTCGAGACAAGGCAGGTACAAAGTCTCCAAACTTCCCCACACTGGGATTTCCACTTAGTTCAATGCCAACAATTACATCGGGGTACTGCTTGTAACAGCAGATAGCTAAGTCGGCTATTGATTCTGCTTCTTTGATTGAACTACTTCTATTTATAGATACAATGAGCCGAGATTTAATCGACAGATGAGCATTACTTCTGGAATGTTACAATATATTTACACAATTGTGGCTAAATGACAAGAATAAAAAAATACACACATTAACAAATGTGACAAGAATAATTTTTATAATAAACCTCATAGTATTGGCAATAGCTTCAATATATTGTTTACTTGTCATAAATGGTGTTTCTTTAGGTGTACTGCGCAGTTCAATATAACAACAGCCATCCTCTTGGAATTCCTTTAAGGTCAATTGGGTTGCTAATGATAGTGTTTCTGGTGTTTTTGTTAGAGAATGTGCTATGTTGAATACTTGGAAACAGCTGTGAAATCAATCATAAATTGTATTAAAATATTGATGTTGTATGTAGTTTTTTTATATGTTTTTTTATCGCTTTTATTCATTAAAATGTTAAATGAAGAACAATTTTTTAACTATTGTGATAATTTTCATTTATGATTCTACTACCCTACCTGATTGCTAATAATATTACATGTAACTTTGTTGTATTTGTATCTTTACAGCATAGTTTAATAAAAGATTAATGAATACTAATGTTTATCTTACTCAGTTAAATTTCTAGTATCACCCGCACCTATTTGAAATTCATCCAAGAATGCATTGGTAGTATCGCTGACACCAGAATCTGCATAACAACGCTTAAGCTCAAGCAGAGTTGCTCGACTTAAAGAACCATTCAAATGGGCATGTAGTTCCTGCAAAATATATTTATTCTTGATTAGTCGGACTCAGGCCGTGAGTATGAGAATTCCAAATAAAATATTCGTATTCAAAATAAGGCAAAATAGGCAAAGAACCTACAACTTTCGGCATTTCAGGACACAATTTATTTAGATCCATATTTTGTTTTTTGTACCTATGTTGGACTACAGAGACAAATTAAATTATGTTTCTAGTTCCAAGTTCTTAGTTTTTACGAACAAAATACAAACAATTTAATCGAATTCAAAATTCAAACAGAAATAGAGTAAAGTAATACGCCTAACTCCAAAGTCAAACATACTTTTGACAACTCGCTTTTAAATTATAAACCACAGCGTATAGCAGATATACTACAGCTTGCTTGTTATGGTGGGTTTCCATGCTTGCCAAGGCTTGACAAGCGTCTACAAACACAAGCGTGTAAAGAGGGTGTTTGGCTTGGCTTGCGTGAGCTTGTGAACGCTTGTCTCCGATCCGGTCTAGTGTCGGTTTTTGGACACAGATCAAAGGGTGCTTGCGGCAAGCGCTTGCGACGCGTTCACACGTTGGCGCGCGCTTAGTAGCCGTTGTGATCTCGCGACGAACGCACGTCTAGTTCTGACTTCAAAATGAGTGGCTGGTCGAACGAAGAGAGTTTATCGTTTTTGGAATATTACCAGACCGAAAGCTGTATCTGGAACCCCAAAGATGTTAACCATAAAGATAAAAAGAAAGTTGCAGATGCTTGGAGTCGTCTTGCCCAGTTAATGGGGAAGCCAGTAAAGGAATTAAAATTTGCTTTTGTTTTGCTTTGTTTATATTTGAAATAAAAGAAGGTTAAACCAAACGTAATAGCCGATACAAGTTCGGTGTCCGCCATGCTTGGATGTACGTAGCACACTGACGCATTCACAAGCATGTAAACGACTTCCAAATCCCAAGCGAGATTTGTGGACGCTTGTGCCTTGTGGATGCTTGTCAAGCCTTGGCAAGCATGGAAACCCACCATTAAATGTTATAAGCAGACGAATGGGTGAACAAGGGTTCGCGTTGACATTCGTTTACAAATACAGGTATTCTCGTCGTGGAACGAGGTTAATAGCTAAGTCGAATGTGTAAATGCACCATAAGCAATCAGTTTTATGACAACAATTTTACATATTTTTTTAAATTGCGATCAACCTCAGAATTTATTGAAATTTCAAAGGTTTTTTGTACTTCATGTTTCATAATTTGTAAATTTTATAAATAGCTGTGATGATATACATAACACACTACTCGGAACTCACTTATCACAGCAATTTGTTTTATTTATCTACTATATACCTATTTTATTTGAATTGCTTAAATTTACAGACATTAGATAGCAGTATTGTGAAGAATTTCGTTTTGTAAATATTAGATGGTTACAAGGATCATGAAGAAATTATTCCTTTTATTTTTTATAATAAATCAAACAAAGAGTGAACTAAATATTCCTATTATTGTTACAACTTGGAAATTTGAAAACTCAACAATCGGAGGTATAGAAAAAAATACCAAAGAAAACAAAAAGTTATTTTATTAGTTTTTACTATCACTTTTTTCGGTTTTATTTTTTAGCTTGGGGTGTACTAAAAGAAGGAGGGTCATCTTTAGATGCTATTGAAAAAGGGGCATCAATCTGTGAAGAACAACAATGTGATGGAACAGTGGGCTTTGGAGGTAGCCCTGATGAAAATGGAGAAACAACTCTTGATGCTCTTTTGATGAATGGGTAAGAATTCCTTTTTCAATGAAGCTTAAATATACCCATAAAAATTTAAAGTATTTATTAATTATATAAAAATATATTTCTGTAGCAAAACTATGAATGTAGGTGCAGTAGGTGCTCTAAGAAGAATAAAAAGAGCTATATCTGTAGCAAGACATGTTCTTGAATATACTAAGCATTCTATATTAGTGGGAGAACTTGCTACACAGTTTGCGGTCCAGATGGGTTTTGAAGAAGAAAATCTAACTACAAAACATTCAAAGAAACTGTGGATGGATTGGCACAACGCAGATCACTGTCAGCCTAACTTTTGGATGGTAAATATATCCTGAAGTATATTAATTTCTATAATGATATAAAGATATTTCTTTTATTTTAATGATAATTCAATAAATAGCCCCAAAAATGTATATTAGTGTATTTATATGTTTAGCCATAATCTTGATAAAAAGTAAGTATGTGCTTTTGAAGTGCTTTATCTAATCTAAGGATGTCACCCCTAATCCAAGCTATTTTTGTGGACCATATCAACCTAATCAAAATTCGGAAGATGAGAGAAGAAAAATGATAAAAGGAGATAAATACAACCATGACACTATTGGTATGGTTGCCATAGACAAAAATGGTGACATTGCTGCAGGCACATCAACTAATGGAGCAAAATATAAAATTCCTGGGTAAATATAATTGACAAGGAAAATTAGAATTGATGTTTTTTAATTAGATCCTTTTAGGCATAGAACTTTTTATAATGGTATTATTGAATATCAATCAATTATTGACATTTAAAAAAAAACATTGACTAATATTGAATGTGATGGGTGATGCTTGTACTTTTTTATGTTTTTAGAAGAGTAGGTGACTCTCCCATTCCTGGAGCTGGGGCATATGCTGACAATTCTGTTGGCGCAGCTACTGCAACAGGCGATGGTGATGTCATGCTTAGGTTTTTGCCCAGGTATTTTTTGTTATACTCCTTGTCTATTGTTTAAAATGACTTCTTTATTTCATCATCATCATCAGCCTATAATATGTTTCCACTATTGAGGCCTCCTATTAGGTTTCAGACAATCCATCATACTGATAAATATTGATTCTGGGACATGCTAGTGTCCTCGATATGTTGTCTTTTGCTGTTTCAAGCAGTGGTTATGTTATCTACATGCACAGATAAATAAAAAAATCTATATATTTCCTACGCACTCCCCTGATCTTACACACCGACTCATCTTTTTTAAGACTGAGGCTCACCACTGCTATTAATTCATTATTTATAGAATACCCTTCTTTGCCACAAACATTATGCAGTAATGGAAATAAAATATTTATTTATAATTAGTATTTTTTTTTTAAGTTTTTTGGCTGTAGAGGAAATGCGTCGTGGTGCATTACCAACAGAAGCAGCACAAATATCAATTAAAAGAATAGCAAAATATTATCCCAATTTTATGGGTGCTGTTGTGGCATTGAGAAAGGATGGAAAATATGGTGCTGCCTGCCATGGGCTTGGTGGTATGCCCTTCCCATTTGTGGTCCAGGATATATCTATGGATCACCATAAAGTTGAACTTATTGACTGTTTATAAATAAAATATATTTAAGTACTTATATAAAATGTGTTTTTATTTTTAGTTATAAAATTTCTTATTATTGAAAATTAATTATCAAAAATAATAGTTTTATACTACAATTAATATTATTTTGTTATATTAAAACATTTCTGTAAAAAAAATAAAATTAACAAATGGTATTTGGAGTGAAATAAAGTGCCGTACATATAATATGTCTGTGTGTATATCGAAGTGACAACTTTTTTGTAAAACTAAACACCACATTTTTTTTTAAACTGTCTTGCTCAACTCCGCTAGATTTAGAGCATTAGAGCATCATGACTGATGATGAGACTTGAGAGGTTTTGTTGAAACATGAATTAGACAAAACAAACTATATGATACAAGTTTTATGAAGTAAATGCACATTACCACCCATGAATTTTAAAAATAACATGACTATTCTCGCCAACATGATCAAATCACATATTAAGAACTAGTTACTACGTAAGATTAAATTTAAAGAGTGTTAACGTTGTATCATCATCATCATCATCAGCCCATAATATATGTTCCCACTGCTGGGACACAGGCCAGGAGGTTTTTTGGCCAAAATCCACCGCGCTGGCCAAGTGCGGGTTGGCAGATGTCACATATCGTCGAACTTTTAATTCTCGGACATGCCGTTTTCATCACGATGATTTTCTTCGCCTGGTCTCAAAATCCGACTTTTCGTTTTTTTGAAGTCCGAAGTCCTCACCACTGAGCCACCACTGCTTTAACATAGTATAGAATTATGTTATTTGTGATTAACATGCAACTTGATTAGATTTTGAAGAAATGGAGCTCCTTCAAAATTGTTGAAGTGTAAATGGCGTAGTTTTTATAGTGATATTAGTATAGCTTAAAAAACTCTCACAAGGCTCATAAACCACATTTATATGTGTCGTTAGATTGCAAACTGTCACAGAACAGTATACCTGTAGGTGATAGCGTAATAGCCGACCTATTAGTAATATTCAAATTTTTAGATTTGTGCAGTACTTCGTGAGCTTAGCCCGGACATGCATACAGAGAAAAATCCTAAAAACTTTATTTTTGGCTTCGATATCAATTGAAGATCACGCCCCAAGTATTCTTTTGAAAAATATTCACTGTACAGTTTTGTATTTCCAACAATGTTACTATATTATGTATAGATGAAAGTGCATGCTGCATGCCGCATTTTTCATACCTCTTCAGAATAACTTGAACATTTTTTTTTTCAGATGACCTAAAATGGGCAGGGCGGAATATTATAAGTATTAATGTGTATATTACTGTGTAATTTTTTTTTCGGAAACAAATCTCGCTAGTTTTACTGTCTGTGAAGAGTGATTGAATGAAATGAACGAATTGGGTCAATGGCAGTTTGGCGTTCCGCGACTGGCATTGCGTCGCGGCCTCTGCCATTTTGAATTTGACCGTCTTATCTAGCTCACGGCTCTACGTAAGTGAACAATTTTCTTATTTTAAATTAATTCCTAAGCAATAAAAAAATGTGTTGTCTAAGTGCTTTAAGTATGTGGTATTATATATTAATTATTTTTAATTGGTTTGAACTATAATTTAACCACCGATGGTGTTTTTTTTTTGTAAATTTAACCTATAAACCACGTGGTTCAATGATGAGAAATAAAACTTAAATTCATTCGTGGTATCTACCATAGTGTTCGCACGGTGATGGCCTTAACGCGTCTGATTTTATTTTGTTATTCAATAAAATGTTTTGTGAAATTCGTTATATGACTCATTTATATCGGTTACAGAATGGCGGACGCAGCTCCAGCCGGTGGACGTGGCGGTTTCCGCGGTGGCTTTGGTTCTCGTGGGGGTGATAGAGGCCGTGGTGGTCTTCGTGGACGCGGTCGTGGTCGCGGTAGAGGTCGTGGACGCGGCAAGGAGGACCAGAAAGAATGGGTTCCAGTGACCAAACTTGGACGCCTCGTGCGTGAAGGAAAGATCGATAAACTGGAGAGCATCTACCTATTCTCCTTGCCCATCAAAGAATTCGAAATCATTGATTTCTTCTTGGGAGCTTCCCTCAACGACGAAGTCCTGAAAATCATGCCCGTCCAGAAACAAACTCGTGCCGGTCAGCGTACCCGTTTCAAGGCTTTCGTGGCTATTGGAGACAACAATGGACACATTGGTCTTGGAGTCAAATGCAGCAAGGAAGTCGCAACGGCTATCCGTGGCGCTATCATCCTTGCCAAGCTGTCTGTACTCCCTGTCCGTAGAGGATACTGGGGTAACAAGATCGGAAAGCCTCACACTGTCCCATGCAAGGTAAGGTTTAATGTTTTTTTGTCATCATATTTTTCATATTTTTACCTTCTATGATGAAAACAATCAATCATTTCATTCGTGGTATCCACTTGAGGCTAGTCCGATGAAGCTTTAATGCGTCTGATTCTCCTGCATTATTTGAACAAAAAGACAAAGTCTATGATCAAATACTAATTTGTGGTCAATTTAATTTTCAGGTCACTGGAAAGTGTGGTTCAGTTACAGTAAGACTAATCCCTGCTCCCCGTGGTACTGGTATTGTGTCTGCTCCAGTCCCTAAAAAGCTGCTTCAAATGGCTGGTGTGGAGGACTGCTACACATCCGCAAGAGGCTCAACTGGCACACTCGGAAACTTCGCAAAGGCTACATACGCTGCCATTGCCAAGACCTATGCCTACTTGACCCCAGACTTGTGGAGGGACATCCCACTGACAAAGTCTCCCTACTCTGAATTCAAAGTCTAAAAAATGAAATACAAACACTTTGATAATTTTTCTTTGTTTTATTTTATTGTATAGGTATCTAGGATCTAACCTTGTAATATTTATATTGAAGACAATAAATTATAGTGATAATACTAGTAAGTTAGATACATTTTACAATCTGGTTTATTAGATATGAAGTTCAAGTGACAAATACACATACCTACAAATACAGGTTCATATTCTTTAATAATTTGTGTGAGAAATGTATGGTTTTTGTTTTAACTTTATTACAATTTCATAAATTTCGCCAAAAGTAAACTGAACATGTTTATGTATTTAAAAATTTAATGTAACACCCAACGAAAGATTGGTGCTAACATACATACAATTGATGAGGTGGATGCCTTTTGTAATAAATAGAATGAAGGACAACTTCTTCAAGGGTGCCCAATGTATATAATTAAGTAAATCTATGATAACTGAAGTACCTACTAATAAGAGAATACATAATAAACCTTAATGAATATTAAAATAGGATATAATAACAAAATTAATTTGAAGATAGGATATAATAACAAAATTAATTTGAAAGTGTTTAATTAATTATTAGAGTTAGGATTTTATACAGGCAGCCTATATATATAGCCTTAGAATTCTTAAGTCTTGCACATAAGATACGATGAACGAGTTATCATAGAAATTAGTATGGCAAGGAAACTAATAGGTACTTCGGAAGCTAAATTTATTCCAGGTTGAAATGGAATAAATGACTGATACTTTCTTACAATGTTTATAAATTTATCTATTCTGATTAGTTAAGGGTGAAGCATATTAAGTGGTAGGCTTTTGATACTGATTAAGATAAAGAAAAATAAGATTTTTTAACATTAACAATAAGAACAGGTCATTATTTCTGTTACTAATTAATTCTTAGGCTAGGATGAATAAAATACATCTAGCTAAACTTTAGTAAATTCCTTTACTTCTTTTTCAAATACATTTAATGTGTGGTCACAAACTTTCTGTAGATCTTGTAGTCCCCTTTTTAATATTTCTAAAGCCGGTGTTTCATTCGCTTGTATCCTAAAATGTATTTTAGATTCTGCTGGATGAGGTAATGTGTACCCACAGAATTGAACATCTTCACTGAAAAAGACAATAATATCTAACATGATTTACATGTACTGATATAGTATTTTATGACTTGATGCTGATTGAATTGCACTTGATGCACATACTTCAAGACTACAATAATTTTCGAAATACATTATCAATAACATTTATCTTGACTACTTGGCAATTGTTTCTACGTATATAACTTAAGCCACTAAAATTAAAAACCACTAGTTAACAAATTTTCTTGTGTTCTGCAAACTGATTATGTCTAGTTATGCTTGTAAGTATAAAGGTCACTTTGAAATTAGAACTATTAATGATTCGATAACTATACTTACTATCTATTTATGATACATTTTAAAGCATTTCCTAGGGTGTGACTTTCATTCTGTATAACGTAAGTCCGACAGGTTAAGTCAGAGTTTTCATCACCGGGAAGCTGCAAAATAAAATTTGTTGGTTTAAGCATGTTCAGATTTATTTTGCATATGATAAAATCGTAACTGGAATATAACTATGTAATATTTAGCAGGGTTCAGTTAAATTTAATTACTAAAAAAATACTTCAGTCAAATTACAAATAGGTTAGTTTAGGTTAGTAGTAGTTCGTAGTTGTTTTAAATTAGTTCACTTGTATACCTCAGATATTTTCATTTTAGTACAAATTAGAACTTTGACATTTACAATTAATAATTTGTAAATGAGCTAAATAACACGTTTTTATAAAAGACAATGTTTTTATTTACTGTTTATGATTTGTGATTTGTCAATTTTGTTATGCCAATTGTCATGTGTATGTCATGTGTCATCTGAAATGTCATGTGACATTTATCAACACAGAACATTTATATTGCACCCCTCTTATATCAAGTATCATTTATCATACAGTTTGTAATTGTTAAGCCTTATTTTTGGGGCTCTATCCGAAAATAATATAACGGGACCCATTATTAGTCTTCGCTATCCGTCTGTTTGTCACCTGTACCACCACCAGGCGTAGCGTGCCTTAAGGGGGCCGGCCTCCACAAGAAATGTAACTGCAATAAAACAAATACCTGAAATATGCGCGATAATTCAAATATTTATTTTAATGCACGAAAATCAAAATCAACCACCAATATCACAAAAGTAACTTATGGGCATTTTTTATTGACTTATAGAAATTGAAAATTTAGGAATCCTAATAATTGAGATTTAAAACATTAGATGTAGAAACAAAAGACATCTTCGGAAAGTCTGGAAGAAAAGTATTATATCTATACCTTAAACCTTATTTTATTGATAGCCTTCAGATGTTCGCTCAAAGTATACGTGAACCCCCTAGTTATATTATAATGAGGAAAGATTTTAGGCACAATTAATTCTACTCAAGGTGGATTTATAAGATCGTTATGTAACAAAGCACTAAAATAAATTTATTGTCTGTTTTAATTAACAATTAAAAGCTTTGCCGATTTCAAATAGTTCATTTAAATGTGTGTTACATTAAAGCTCTTAATCAACGAAGTTCTTATAATTCGGACTAACGAAACATTTACTGTATCCCTTTAGGCATCACATTGTATAGTATAAAAAGTCGCTTTCAGTCGTATGTGTCTGTCTGTATGCTTTGATGTTTAAAATTGCGTAACAGATTTTGATGGTGTTTTCTTAATAGATAGAATGAATGAAGAGGAAGGTATATATATATATATATATATATATAATTGCCGTCTCTACCCAAAATACCAATCTGTGGTTGCAAAATATAATTTATTAAATATATGAATTAATCATGGACATAGAATACTATTATTTTAAATATTATACGTTTATTAATAAGTATAAACTATGGAAAAGCCTATTGTGAAGTTGTACAAAGGGAAGTCCATTAATTTAGATAAGGGCTTAAATCGTATTCTGTTTAGTAAAGTTATTTCGAGAGTAAATTAAAGGACACCATTGATAAAGGTTCCTTTAAATAAATAAATTTCATCAATGAAGGATATATTATTAAAGGTTAATATTAAAATGCCTATACAATTTTATGAATAGAAGGTAAATATGAAGGTTAGGAAATCAATAGACATGTGTTATTTTTTATGAACTTTTAATCGTTTTCTTTCTGTTTTTTTATTGGAAAAACTAAAATTCCTTTTATTGCAATTTTTACGCATTGAAACAAAAAAAAAGATCATCGTATTTTAATCATTTTGGTATCTTACAATTTTTATAAAGAAAATTTTTCTTTTTTCCGCTCTCCTTTGCATAGGTTTTGCATACAATATATAGATTACTAGCTGACCCGGCAAACGCTGTTCTGCCTTACTCTTATCCTTTAGGGGTATGAAAAATAGATGTTGGCCGATTCTCACACATGCCCAATATGCACACAAAATTTCATAAGAATCGGTCCAGCCGTTTCGGAGGAGTTTGGCAACGAAAACTGTGACACGAGAATTTTATATATAGACTAGCTGCGCCCCGCGGTTTCACCCGCGTAAGTCCGTATCCCGTAGGAATATCGGGATAAAAAATAGATGTTGGCCGATTCTCAGACCTACCCAATATGCTTACCAAATTTCAGAGGAATCGGTCAAGCCGTTTCGGAGGAGTATGGCAACGAAAACTGTGACACGAGAATTTTATATATTAGATTATATCAGTCCTTCAAAACTCCACATCGTGATATTCAAATCACTATAATGAATGTGATGGTGAATTGAGGTGTCGAATTTTAGTTTATGGATGCCTTACCATAGTAAGCTCTCTTTATTAAAGCAATTCCATGGAACTCAGTGAGGTTTTAGTCGACAGAAATCCGGAAAACATAATTGGAATGGGTTATGTTTTCCGGATTACCCCAGAAGCTTTCCCCCGAAGATTGCCCCACTTCAAAAAAAAAAGGTTTTGCTGAGTTTCTGTGCCAAATGCATTTCAGAATATTTAATAAATTTGTCATGTTTCTACATCTAAATATATGCATCCGAGTAGGATATATATGGAGCTTTCGGCTTAATTAAGTATTTTTCTCATTCGATGAATTTAACAATACAGATTTATGAAGCTTTTATGAAAGGTATATCACTTGAAATTGTTTTATTATAACCCTGGATCACACTAAATCCGTATACGTCAGCCGACTGGGTGCGTAAATCGAAAAAGGTAACGGTGTACATAAACACTATTATGGAAGGTAGACGCTTTTATTAAGTCGACTAAGCTCACTCGACACTAAACCACACCTAAATGTCACTGTACCCATCCGCTACACGTAACATGATACGAACGTATGCGTACGTTTTCATTAGAATAAACCTATTAGTTTGCGTACAGTCAACAACGTATGTTTGAATTGTAACAATGAAATATACTTAGATTCATATTCATTTGTTTTCTTAATTGAATACTATATACATAGTATAAGATGTCGACTTAATTATAAACATGATTCGAATCCCGTACATTGCAAAGTTCTTTCTTTATTACCAATATGATATTAAATATTAATATTAGACCTTTAAGACATGTGTAATATATTGTGCATCAGCTTTGAAAAAAAAATCTTGTATCGTTATTATCTATGTAAAAATATACAAATCTAAACTAATTATCATAAACAGTCTTAGAATAGTATGTACACGTTTAATTTTAATAATTAATTATATTAAATTAATGTCTTCCTTGAATTTATATTCACCGCTCGCATTATTTTCAGACTTTAGAGGCGAACTAACCCCACAAAGCCATGCCGAAAAGTTTTGTTACAATATGAAAATTGTTGGGTTTCATATTGAAAGTAAATTTATGGGGCTCTTTTATTGTTATGACAGTATCGCGGACAATGGACCAAATCTGTTAAATTCAGGGTGTGGAATATTATTTCACAAATCCCAGTTATTATGGAAATGATCATTATCGGATAAACTACATTTATAAACATCTTTTGATATTGCTTAAATTGATCACTTTAACTTAAATAAATAAAATAAAAACCCTTATTTTTTCATTGACATGTACATTGTACAACGCATAATATGTTCAGTCTTGACTAGTTCTCCTTTAGCTACTGTGCCCATTAGGTCCTCTTTATATAGCTCACGGTCTTCGCGCACTATTAAAGAGAATAGAATAAAATTTGGTGATTTAAAAATATAAATTGTTACTTACATTACTGAATTATAATTAATTTATATTTTCTTCTTTTTATGTCATTGTCGGCAATGGAGCTGGTGGGTCGTCTAATGGTAAGCGTTACCACCGCCCATGAACATTTGGACAGGCCTAAGGTTGATTGCAGACTTTACGCTTCTACAAATGGATTGTCGACCTCAATGAAAAACTTCATGAAGGAAGGATTGACGAGAGGAGTAAAGGACTGGGAAGGGTAAGGAAAGGGATATGGGCTTGGCACGGCTCCCCCACTCATCGAACGAAACACAGCAGTGTGCTATTTCACGCCGGTTTTCTGTGGGGGTGTGGTATTTATTTGGTCCCGAGCTGGCCCAATTCGTGCCAAAGAGTGCTCGATTACCACATACAAAAATTATCGTTCGAAAATGAACAGTTGCAATTGTTAAGAATCAAATTTTATAATGGGAGCACCAAGTCACTTAATTCTATTACTTCTAAAGTCTCAATTAGTCGAAACGCTACATTGGTATTTAATTTTATTGCACATAAAACAAACGTGACAGATGTTTCTGAGTTAAGTTTAACTTAATTGGCCGATTATTTTTAGCAAGATAATCTAATTTCTTTTACGTAATTTAAAAAAAAATTAACGTATCTCTATTATTTATGACAGATAAATAGTGAAAATCCGAGTGAAATAATTGAATGCACTAAAATACAGAGATACAAGATTCAGATTATTTTCATTCAATTTGAAACTTTACATTAATCCCATCCATGGATTTAAACAATATTTTTAAAATTTTGAAACCCTCAACTTTTTTGTTTTTGCAATATACTCGTACATTTCCCTATATTCTTTTCTCATCTGGCATTCTCAAGGATAAATCTTAAGATTAATCAAATTAGGTTCAGTCCTTTTATTGTGAAGGCATAAACCATATATAATTATGTACAATATACAAAATATATCTCTACAAACACGCTTAAAAAATTAAATGAATATTTGAATTATATAATATTCATAGCAGGGATTAGAAGAAGAACCATTCCTAACAAACTTCTTGATATGAATAGACATTAATTTACTTTTTCTCATATTTATCAGAACAATAATAATTATGAATCATTTTGAACAACCTCTGTTAAGATTTGTGGAAAAAATAACTGTTAATTTAGGATGCGGATAACACGTGGTATTCATTGAAGTCTTTATCTAAGTAATCACAATTGTGCATAATGTTTTTGTAGTTTCTTATTAGTTTTCCTATTCCGTGGTTAAATCCACGTTTAATTAATATGAGTCCCCAAATTGTGAAGCCATATGCGGAAAGTAATTACTCTAATGCTTAATTATTATTAGAGTACATATATTGAAAAATCACATATTTCTGATATTGTTATAATTCTTAAAAGAACTTAATAAAAGCACACAATGAATGTAAAAATAAAACGAATCGAATTTAATGGAAATAAATGAAGACTCCGCTGCAACAACAATTCGATCCATAGAAAGGGAGATTAATGTCGCGATTTAAATGAACATTCGGCAACTTTATTAAATGAGCGCGGGAATAATTTTCATTGTAACAAAGTTTAAATTTCATTTAACATCACCGACGGAATTTCGTATCATATTTTATAAATTTCGAAATTTTGTGATGCCTTTCATAAATTGGGAGAAGCAGATTAGCAAATTGCGTTTACCATTATAATTAATATGTTGGATCTAAAATTAGTATAATAATGGTAGAATGTAGGTATTATTTTTTTGGTTTTTATATATCTTAACCTTGTCTTATTTAATTCGTAGATACTATGAAATTCAGCGGTTATGTTGATATTTGCTCCAAAGAACATTCAATATCTCGTTACGTATTCCTAGAAATAATAAACGATTGTACCAAGATTGTTACAGATTCATAAAAAACATCCATAAAAACCATTTCTCTCATAGGATATCGTATAAGACAGATGGAGATAATATTTTATGTCAGAATTCATAATGCGAGTGGATTTATTATACTAAAAAGCTTAGCGTTACGCGATATATTATTACTTTTTTATCATTTTATAAATACGAGAACAATATACGTTTCTTTATAAGCTATGATCATTTTCTTTTATTCAGTATGTGTATTTTTCCTTATATCGTATTGGAGATAAAGCTGTAGGTAAATTAGAGTATGTTTGCTGCTCATTCTATATTTTTACAATTAAAATATCTGTATCATTCTGTCAGTTTACTTTATCGCTTTTTATCGACTAGGTGTTTGATACTGGTCGTATAAGTTTGTATTGGTAATAATGTCGTTATTAATTATTCTAAATAAAACTAAGTCCTACCTAGCAAATATTAGGAGTCTTTTTTGATTAATCTTCATTAAAATACCATTGTAACATGAGTATCCTTCAAATTCAAGTAACAGTTTTGGAATTCATATAATTAGGTACTATCTAATTAGTATTTACTATTCTTAAAATCTATGATCTATATATCATTTCGTCATATAATACAAGCGTGGGTGGGCGATTCCCAGTAGTGGGTACTTGTATACCTAGTTTAGTAACAAGTTGTGTTCAGTCTGAGGCCCTTTGGATGAAACTGTCTGATGAAACTTTAATTAATCTAGATGGAACTGGATTTTCGCTTCTTATGTTTTTTGGATTAACTTATAATTTATGAACACCAGGGAAGCATTGATTTAGTTAATGGTCTTTAATAGTTCTATCCCTCCAATATAAAATATATTCTCATTTTTTCTTTTCTTCCATACATCCTTTTTTTCACCCTCGCAGTAGATTTTTTTAATATTCCTACAGCCTCTACATCTGCAAATGTTTATGGTTGGTGGTGATTGCTCACCATTAAGCGAATCACCAACTCGGTAATGTGCTCCGTAGACTTATTTTTTATCGGTGAATGAAATCACTACGCATTTAATTTACAAATTAAACCAATCCCATTATAAAAATGAATAGAGGCTACAGCAATTGAAGGAATATCGTTGGATTCGACATATTCGTATTTTTACAGCGAAATTTAAACTATATACTAAAATGGCACTGCATGTTAAAGAATCTACTACGAGTAACAGCTTCAAAAGGGAAAGCTAAAATTTTAGGATGAAAAGGTATTTAAACGTAACTTCGTACGAAAAGGCGTCATTATTAAAACGACTCTGCGGTTTAGCGTCAAACCTAGCAATTTTAATATGAGGGAGGCATGTGTTATTACAGTCGGTGAGGCTCTAATGAAAGTGTACCTATACGTAAAGACGCCGCTTGTCATCTTTGTACGGTTCGCAACACAAGTTCAAGAGTTTGATAATTTATCTTTGTATAATATAAGAAAAGATATGTCCATTCCTTTATTCCTTCGTCAATTCATCATCTCATCATCTCCCTTATGCCTTAATAGCAGGCAACGAATTTTAAAAATTTATAAATCGATTTATCATTCCGTGTGTTTCAGAATAATAACGATATTGGATTTTGAAGTAAGAATATACGTTTATAGCTTAACAGCCTTTTTAAGTCGGAGATAATTTTATACACTTTTTAGTCACTCTATTTCAAATGTTTTATAAATGTATTATATACTTAGTCTGGCCATAAATACTGTTACACTTAATTATAAAAAAATATTACATTTGAATTTCGAATCT